>NC_048299.1:276508555-276736615 GCF_013100865.1 Trachemys scripta elegans | reverse complement strand
CCCTCCCCCATCCCAGGACACAGCTCCCCTCCCCCAGCAATACCCCCACATCAGGACACAACTCCCCTCCCTCAGCATCACCCACACCCCAGGACACAGCTCCCCTCCCCCAGCAATACCCCCATATCAGGACACAGCTCCCCTCCCCCAGCATCACACCATCCTAGCACACAGCTCCCCTCCCGCATCATCTCCCCCATCCCAGCACACAGCTCCCCTAATTATGCCAGCATACACAACTACCCTCCTTCAACACAGCACACACAGCTCCCCTCTCCCACAGCTCCCATCCCACATCCCAGCACACACAGTTCCCCTCCCTTTCTAAACTCGCACAACCCCCCATCCTCCATTCCAGCACAGGACTCCCTGCTCCTTCCCTTCCCCTTCCTATCCCTATGGAAAGCCGCAGAGTAGCTCCTGTCCTGATACCGTTCTGTTCTCGCTCCCATCTGTTCCCCCCACTGTCAAGACAGGCTGTGTGGCCCACCCCAGAGCCCACCCCAACCTCCCCAGATCTGGGAGCAGCGGGACTCCGGGAGGGGTGATCAGAGAGGACTACTGAGGCACAAATCTCACCTATCCTGCAAAGGACACAGGAAACAGGGAGTGGGACCCAGGGATACGGACCCTGTGAGCTGACACAGGTGCAGGGCGGCTGGGGAAGAGAGAGCACAAGAGGACCTGAAGGTGGAGAAACACCCTGGGGCATCCGTGCATGATGCACAGAGGGACAGGCGTAGTAGAAGGGTTTTTTTTAAAGTCATTCCTCCAAGGCAAGCGGCCGGGGCTAATCTCCTTTGGCTTGGGGCTGGCTGAGGGAGCCTGCTGCTGCTCGGGGATGGGGGTGGGAGGAAAGTGACCAGGTGTGGGAGAAGGGGAAAGAAGCTGGGAGAGAGGGCAGAGTCTCTTGGGTATGAAAAAGTGCCTCTTAGGCATCAGTAAAAGTAACCTGGGGTCAGCAACATCTGTCCCAGTGGGGATTAGAGGGAAGGAGAAGTTCCCTGTGTTTGGGGACGCTGCCAGGTAGCCCGGAACGTGGGACCCCCTCCACTCTCCCTGGAACTGCTCCATCATGCCCACAGCATGTGCTGCCTCAAGCTAAGTGCCACATCTCAGCCCCAGCCCCCTGCCTCCTTGCTCCAACAGCCAGCAGAACCAGGAGGGATGGAAAAGACCTGCCGGAGTAGGATTCTCCAGTGCTCTGTGTGGGCTGGTTGTACAGGTCCCAGGCAATGGGATTCACAGCCTAACGTATCTCACTGTCCGAACCTTCTCCGTGGAATACAGTCGGATCCTTCCCTTGCTCCACCTCCACCAAGTTACTCTAGGGGTATGCCCAGACATGAGCCACCCAACTCGGGCTTGTGGGGCTTGGGCAGCGGGGCTTTTTCATTTGCTGTGTCGATATCTGGGCTCAGGCTGCAGCCCCGGGCTGTAGGACACTGCGAGGTGGGAGGGTCCCAGAGCTCGGGCTCCAGCCCCAATCCAGAAACCTTAGCCAACACAGCAATGAAACAGGCCAGCCACGGGTTTTTCCTTGCTGTGTAGACATAGCCCTAGTCACACACCCCAGAAATATCCTAGATACAGTCTAGCTCTGCCTGGCAACTGAGAGCATGTTGAATTATTGTTCCTCTTAACAAGGAGAAGCTTCGACCGAGATCAGCACCGCATTGTGCTCCGCGCTGTATAAACACATTGCAAGAGACAGTGCCTGACCTGAACTGCTTCCAACCTAAATGGACAAGACAGGCAAAGGCTGAGAGGAGAAACTGAGAATTATCCCCCATGTTCATTAACACACTTGTGCACTCTAGCATGACCAGGATATAAATGTGTGCTGCTCGTCATTTTACTGCAGCCTCAGGTTAAACACCACATTTGTGCCCTGCTCCAAACCTTTGTGTGGCATCATCAGTGCTAGAATTTTCAATCCTGTTTGTTAACACGTGTGAAAGAGTTGCCCAGTGGTCAGTGTGCATTCCAGGTCCCCCTCTGTGCCAACCCACAGAGGGCAGGCGCTGTTACAGCCCCAGTTACAAAACCTTGGCTCTTCAGCTCAAGTTGCAACAGCTCTTGTTTTTAGCGATCCCCGGTTCCTTCGCAGGCGTGTTGGCCAAGATGGCAGCCATCACCTACGCACGACTCAAACGTCAAGGAGCCATTCCCCAAAAGGCACGGCTACCAAAAGCCGGGATAAATGAGACCAAACGATATGAGCTGAGAGTTAACCATCCGTCATCTCAATAAACATTCAACCATTGCCTCACCCGTCTGAAACCAAGCTCGGGAGATGGGAAAAGAGAGGCATTGAGTTAACGATTCATGTCGCTTTTTAATAGTTTTTTTTTTTTTAGGTAAATGGGGAAACTCCATGCAAAGCGTCACAGAGTCCCACAGCTCTAATGCGCCCACTGTGAGGGCCAGATCATCCCCTCCTGCTGCTTTCGTGGAAGGGGTAAAAACAATGGGAACTGTTGGACGCTGGGTGGGATGAGTCTATGTGCAAACTCTCCGGGCTCCATCAGAGCAAAGGGAAGGGCATAGCGGCAGTATCACAGGGAAATAGCTGTGAGAATTAATGCCACACTCCAGCTCTGGGATGCTCTCTTTGCACAATCAGCCATCCTCTGAGGAGAGAGCTAGTGAAGAGTGCCAGAAGAACCACAGGCAGTCCAGATGGAGCCATGCCGCTATGGAGCCCAGGGCGTATACCAGACGGACTGAGCTTCTGCACAGATGCCCTTGCCTTTGGCAGATGCCCCTTGATCTGTGGGAGCTCCTTGCAGGATTCAGGCTGTCCGTAGCTCAAGAGGTCTGTACCACTCCTACGACACAGCAACTCTCTCCCTGTGTCACAGAGTGTAACCTCCTTCTGCCTGATCCGTGGGCAGGCAAAATCTGGGCCTTGGTTTCAGAGGAAGAGCAGAGAAAAGGGTAACAGCTGAAACTGAAATGCAAAGGTCAGAGTATGAACAGAATGAAGCAGAATCAAGGAGCTTAAATAGCCCCCTCTGATACTGAATCCAAAGGGCAGCTTGGGAGAGGTTAAGAACTACACCTTCCTCTGTATCGCCTGCAAACCAAAATACCCTTGAAGAAGCAAAATAAAATGGCTTCTTCCAGCCAGATCAAGCGTAGCAGGTGGAGATAGCATGATGGAGACGGAAGAAAGCACAGGAGACTGGAATGCAGGAAGAGCAGTGATGAGGAAGCGATGCCACAGGATGGAGGACAGTAACAGTCACATTTCATAATGCAAATAAGGGCTGAAGGGTCAGGCAAACAGCCAAAGTTCATTGTCACCTGGTTAAAAGAAGATATATATCACAGTGCTGAGTATAGCAGTCGCTGGGCACTTTGTAGCAATGTGGAATTAAGAGTCCATTCCATTCCCAAATGGCCATTGACAGACAGAGAGGGAGTGTACATGATGTTGGTGTAGATAGATTCATAGATTATAAAACCAAAAGGGACCATTCATAGAATCATAGACGATTAGGGTTGGAAGAGACCTCAGGAGGTCATCTAGTCCAACCCCCTGCTCAAAGCAACCCCAACTAAATCATCCCAGCCAGGGCTTTGTCAAGCCAGGCCTTAAAAACCTCTAAGGATGGAGATTTCACCACCTCCCTAGGTAACCCATTCCAGTGCTTCACCACCCTCCTAGTGAAATAGTGTTTCCTAATATCCAACCTAGACCTCCCCCACTGCAACTTGAGACCATTGCTCCTTGTTCGGCCACCTGCCACCACTGAGAACAGCCGAGCTCCATCCTCTTTGGAACCCCCCTTCAGGTAGTTGAAGGCTGCTATCAAATCCCCCCAACTCTTCTCTTCTGCAGACTAAACAATCCCAGTTCCCTCAGCCGCTCCTCATAAGTCATGTGCTCCAGCCCCCTGATCATTTTTGTTGCCCTCCGCTGGACTCTCTCCAATTTGTCCACATCCTTTCTGTAGTGGGGAGCCTAAAACTGGAGACAGTACTCCAGATGTGGCCTCACCAGTGCCGAATAGAGGGGAATAATCACTTCCCTCGATCTGCTGGCAATGCTCCTACTAATGCAGCCCAATATGCCATTAGCTTGGCAACAAGGGCACACTGTTGACGCATATCCAGCTTCTCATCCACTGTATTCCCCAGGTCCTTTTCTGCAGATCATCTAGTCTGATCTTCTGCATAACACAGACCAAAGAACTGCCCTAAATTAATTTCTGTTTGAACTAAAGTAGATCTTGTAGAAAAACATCCTATCTTGATTTAAAAATTGCCAGTCCTAGAGAATCCACCATAACCCTTGGTAAGTTATTCAAATAGTTAATTACCCTCTCTTCTTAAAAAGAAGTTGCACCTTAGTTCTAATCTGAATTTGACTAGCTTCAGCTTCCAGCCATTAGATCTTGTTATACCTCTTTCTGCTAGAAGAACCCTCTATTATCAAATTGCTGTTCCTTGTGTAGGTGCTTATAAACTATGATCAAGTCACCCCCTAACCTCTTTGTTAAGATAAACAGATTGAGCTCTTTTAATCTTTCACTATAAAGGCAAGTTTTCAAATCCTTTAATCATTCTCATGGCTGCTTCCCTTATCAATTTTCTACAGTTCCTAGCATCTGATTTATATTCATTTCTATCAACTTCCACTTAAAACTGCTTTCACTTCACCTCTAAACCAAATTGGTTTTTTAACCAATGCAGCCTTTGTTCTCAATTGTGGCATCTAGTAAAATGTTCTTTAAAAATTCCCAATTATCAATCACATTTTTCTGTTTACATTATTTCTCTCAACTGATTTGGTTTGTTACTGTTTTGAGCTTTATGAAATTGGCCATTTTAAAACCCACATATATATTACTGGTTTGGACTTTATTCTGTTTGCACTTAACAACTGAATGGATACATTTGTGTTAGTGATAGACCTGGCCCCAAATCCCAGCTCCAGTTACCTCCAAGCTTCAAAACAAAGTGGGTATGGATCTGGGCTGTTCATCTCTACTGGGTCAAGCTGAAACATCAGATCCAAACACTCCTGCACTGTTCCCATCCCTATTTCTAGACACAGCAAAGCAACTCATACATTTAAAGCACATAGTGGGATGCAGGAAAGGACACATTTTATAATAACCATGCTTTGCTCTTATAGGACATGATCCAATGTCCACTGAAATCACTGGAGAGAATCCCATTGAGTTCAATGTGCATTGGATCAAAGCCATATAGCTCTTATATTAAAAGCCACTATAAATTACCAAAGGGGCGGTGTGGGATATCCTGGGTCAGATGTTCAGCTGATGTACATCGGCATAGTCCACTGAAGTAAGTGGAGTAATGTCAATTTACAACTACTGAGAATGTGGCCCCCTAATATCAAAGATCACTGATTAAACATCTCGATCCTCTTAAAGTACTGAATTCATCCTACAGGATGCTAGTTCGACCCCTTGGTTTTAAACTCCTCAGCACAAACAATGCCTCTCCTTCCCTTATCCTTTCCCTCATCTCTATTACTCTGGTTTTAATCCTTCAGCATGTCTTTAACATGGCTTGGGGAGAACAGTCGTGCTGTTAAAAGAACATTTGGGGTGATATGAAAAAATGGCCAATTCCCCCAGCAGTAATCACATGCTCCTCTACAGAGCGTTCTGTCTTCAAAGCACTTTGCAAAATGACCCAAAGTCAGATCCAGAGCACAGGACCAGGGCAAGACTAGAGCACTTAAACCCAAAGGCTTGGTCAGCACTTTACTCCCATGTGAGCTCAAAGACCCTTGTGCTGAACCTCTGTCTAAGAATGGATTTACCCACAAATGACTCAGTCCACACAACACACACAGCAAGGTAGGATAGGACATATTATTATCCCCATTTTACAGGAGGATAAACTGAAACAAGTGCAGTTCAGTCCAGCATTGCCAATTCTTGCAATTTTTTGGCAAAGCTTGCAAAATTTAGTATTTGCATTCAAGCCCCAGCTCCTAGAGTCAAATGATTTATGGGTGAATCTCAGCATTCAGTATTTTTTTTTAAGTTTCTAGCCCTTGTGGTTGCAAAGAAAAGCCTACAAAACATGACCCAAGTGTGACCTAACAGCTCAGAAACCCAGTAGACAAACTAAAACCAAAACGTATTATTTTAATATCTCCTGATTTTGAAGCCAGTCTCATGATTTTGGGGAGCCTGACTCATGACTGTTGAATGCTTGTGGTTGACCATGCTGTGGGGACTCGCCCAGCACCACGGAGAGTGTTAATGTTGTAGACTGCAAACAATAGAGAGTGGAAGCCACTAAATGGGCTAGCTTGTGCCATCTCACCCATGCAAAATTCCCATTAGGACTCTGGCTTTGTGACTGCAATGGGACTCTGGACAAGGACAGTCTCCATCAGGGCCATTCACCCATTGGATCAGTGGGAGTTTTGCCTAAGTCAGAGACTGTAAGATGTAGGGTCTAGCCAATTCAGATTAGCAAACTCCACTTAGTTCAGCATAGAATGAAGGTCCCAAATTGTTTGTCCAGTGCACATTGCAGCTCTGTTTAGAATAAGCCTCTGCTCGGGGGGGTATTACTATGAGTAAGGAATGACTTCGTTACGAGCCGGATCCAAAGCACACAGAAGCCCAAGGGAGGTTTTCCATGGACTTCAGTGGGTGTTTGAACAGGGGTGTGATGGGGTGTCCACCCCACACAAGGCAGAGCTGGTAACTTAGGATAGTTAACTGGATAGGCTGCACCTGGGAAGAGCCAAGGATTGAAGGCCTGATTGAAGATGGAGCCCAGCTGGGAAGGAACAGGAGGGGTGGGTATAAAGCCAGTAAGTTGACAGCCGAAAGGGGCTGCAGGAGAAGTGGGCTGCAGTCACCCCCTGGGGGTAAGGAGGGGTGTTTGATGCTACGGAGTTCAGTAGTCTGCAGTTACTCCCTGGGAGGAAGGCGTTTGAGCTGGTACAACCAGAGTGGGGGAGCCAGAAACTATAGGAAAGAGTCTCAGGAAAAAGCAACAGGGTCCGAGGGAAAGCAAACCACAGTTGCCAGAAAGAGGGTCCCTGGACAGGAACCCAGAGTAGTGGGTGGGCCCAGGCATCCCCCAGCCATTGGGAAAGTGGCACAGACCAGGCAGTGGAGCACAGGCTGCCTAGGATGGTTGTCCAGTGGGATTTGGTCCCCTGAAAGGGGAGGACTATAGTGACCTGGCCAGAAGGCTAAGTCACAAAGAAGGAGCGCCCCGAGACCTAGGGAAAGGAAGGCCACTGGGCCAAGAAAGGGGTGTCGGACCCCTGATGTGGAGCTAATCCCCTGATGCGGCCCCAAGGAGATGCCCGAGCGGCAAGCATACCACGTGACAAGAGCCTATAAGTGATGTGTGCATGTGCAGGTATCATTTACTGTACCTCATCAGTAAGGCTCTTCATTTGGGCTATTTATTGACTGGTTGATTTAATTTATTTATTGATAATTTCCCAGGGATGTATTGGGTTTCATTTAACCCTTTCAAAACCAGAAGAAAATCAGCCAAAAACGAAAACAAAGGGCATCAGAGGAGGTGGGGTACTCAAGTGGGTGGAGAGGATGAGTCCTCCGTGAAACCTTTGATTCTGCACGTGGGTACCCCTAGGTCCGTGACAGAAAGCCACACGCTCATAGCTGTAAGGAACAGGAAGGGGGTTCATGAGCGTTATCTATAAATATTAAAACCTGTGAATCCCAAGGACAAAGAGGAATTAATTAGAGGTGAAATAAGGGAAAATAAGAGGAAATAGATGGGGATATCAGGAAAATTCTTCCTAATAGTGAGATCTAACAGACTGTGGCCTAGCCAAAGCGGAGAGGTGGCAGCCCCAAAACTAAACTTGAGACTACATCAGTGGGTGCTGGAAGCATTAGGACACCTGAGAGGTTTATTCCATCTCTAAGGTCCGTGGGTTCAAATTCAGACCTAGCCCATTCCACGAGAGAAAAGTTTGGCTGTAGGTTTTCATGATGGGTGTAAACACCAAGAATGTGATTCAGGAAAGCAATTAAGGACGTAGTCCCATAGACTTCCATGGGAGTTAAGCACATGCTTAAGGACCTTCCTGAACAGTGATTAATAGCAAATTAAGGGCTTTGTTGTAGGAACAGGCATGGAACAGAAAGAAGCTTTAAAACAATGGAGCACATACTTAAGGCTTAAATAATATATAAATACTTCCTGATTCACAGGGGCTTTTTTTCTCCCTCCCTACCAAACTGACAGGTCAGTCAAGTGCTTGGCTGGGATCCATCTAGCGGCTTGATTATTAATTTGGAGAGCTGGAAACCGAGTCACAGTTAATCCCTTTTGCAGGATTCCCAAAGCAATTTTCATTTCCAGCAAAAGGCCATTGCAAAGCTCCTTCTGAACACTCTGGAAGTGCGAACGGGGCTGCCTTTGTACAACTGGCTTGGAATAAAATTCATTTTGTCTTGACGAGTGAGTTCTGGCCACAGTTTCTCCGGGACCTCATAGTTGGCTAAGGAGGTTAAAGAGTCCTGGGGAAAGGTGCAAGGAAAAGCTTTCTTCCTTTCCTACTTTCTTTCAGGAAAAATACAGGATGAAAATATCTAATTAGAATCCTGAACCAGTGACAGAGAATTCTGCATGCTTACAAATGAAAACAAATTACACTTTAAAGTGGAAAGGAGCCAAAATCAACCTCTGATTTCAAACACTCTGAAAGTACTGAACTTTCTGATCCAAATTCCAGGGTCAACTAAAATTGACACCCATAATGTCAAGAGTGGTTTGGGCAAAATTTCCCCTCAGGAACCAGAACGAGGCCCCCAGGCTAACAAGCTTTATCACACAAGCCACTAAACACCCAACAGACAGTAATGACTTTCACTGATTGATCCAGTGGTTTGGGGCCAGATTTGCTCCCAGTAACATTAATTTAAATCCAGAGGGCTGCACTGAAGTCAGCTTCAATGTAAATCGATGTAACTGAGAGGAGAATTGGGCTCTAGAACTGAAAGATGATTCATCCCGGGGCCAGTCCCCAAAAGCCAGCCACTGTCCTGAATCTCTAAATATTCTGCCAGCAGGTGTAATTGGCATAAATCTACTGAAGTCAAGGAAGCGGATTATCCAGCCCAATACCTAGCTTTCACTTGTCATCTATAGGTCTCAAAGAGCTTTACAAAAGGAGTAAATATCACTAGCCCCATTTTACAGATGGTAACACTGAGTCACAGAGTCATCTCTGCTATGAAAGTGTCCAGCCAGGACAACACAGCTACATCCACCCCCACTGTATTATCTTAGGTCCAAGGACCACATTTCACAAAGTCAAATGTTCTTTGTGAACCGGGAAGTTCTTCCTCCAATCAGAAATACTCTTCAGCACCAGGGTATTACCCAACACAGGGCTTAAAGTGGGATTTAACTGGGAGGTAAGCTTTGTGCTGGATCCCTGAATTTCATCCAACTGCAGCTGCTTCTACCTATCTTTGGCTTAAAACTCTATTCTCACACCACTCTCTGCAGCACATATTTGGCACTGAAAAAAACAACTCTATGCTGATAGGGAAGAACCTATTATTAGATTAGCACCTATTATTAAATTAACTCTTTTTTTAAAAGACAACTATCGATCCACTTAGTCCGGGCACAGAAAGTGAATCCCGAGGAAAGATAATATTTTTTCAGAGGCTTATCGTTCGAAATCAGCTTGGCTGATTTGCTTCAGATTTGAAACAAATAAAATAAAGGCACTGCTGACCTGAGAATCAACTCAGGAATTATCAGGCATACGGGAAATTTTTTGTGGGGGGAGGAAGTAGTAAGAAGGTTAAAAGTGAGGCCTTCTCCCAGCTGTGAATCATGTCTAACTGAATTGAAGCATTGCACAAAGGACAAGGTTACTTACTCTCTGCAAATTAGCCACAGAGAAACGAAAGAGCCCATATGCAGCTTCCAGTCTGAAACCTTAATTAACATAAACAATGTTAAATGCACAAAGAAACGCATGTTGCCATCAAAATAAAGCATATGGCTGGCTAAATACCCGTAAGATTATCTGGAGATAATCTTTTCAGACACCATAAATACAGCTGACGCTGAGCCATAATGACTCCCATCAGAAGGCCAGCACATTCCACTTGAGAGGAAACGCAACTTCCCAAGCAGCAGTGGCCTTTTCCCCCAGCCCAGTTCTGAGTTGAAAATGCCCGCAAAAATCCAGAGCACGGGGCTAATTATTAATCCCTATATATGTGCTCTACATCAATGCGGTGTATATATATTATAAAGCCTGAAACTCAAATCTTGTACAACCCCTAGCACAATGGGGTCGTGGTCCGTGTCTTGGGCTCCTAGGGGCTCCCACATGAAAAATAATGAATAATATTAATAAAATAATATCTCTGTTGATTTATTCCACATTTGGAGTCTTGCCAACCCACATGCTCAAAAATCAGGAGTTGGACCACAACAAAATCATGAAGTTGCCCTAAAAAGCATGGGATTTAAAAAAAACCCAACATGACGGGAATTCTTTGGATTTGCCTTTTGATTTTTAGCCTTTAAGGATTACACTTTCAAGCTCTTCTCTGTAGCCATGAGGGGTAGAAACTCATGAAAATGGAAATTCTCCCATAAAACACATGACTCCAGGAACTGGGGCTTGAACAAAAAAACACCACATACGTTGAGACTCTCAATAAAATCCCCCAAGTTGGCACACTGCACATCGTCTCCATTATGCCTGTCCACTGGATAATTCCCAGAGGAGACCATTGAGTGTACCACCCATCCTGGACGGGCTGTGAAGCACTCCAGCCTCCTAACCTCTTCTCTGTCTTATGCTGGCTGCCCATGACTGCAAGGAGACAATACGGCAGCTAGGAACCACAGAGGAGTAAGGAAGCCCAGCCACAACCCCATAACTGGCTGCAGGAAGGAGGAAGCGTAGGAGTGGTTATGCCAGCTCTTCACCCCTGGACTGGGACGATCCTCCTGTGGTTAGCTACAATACTTTTAGGGCCACTGTGAGCCCTAAAGCAGAAAATCTGAGCCACAATGTATTAGGCTGTAGAATAGTTTCCCAAGGGAAGAGTTGGAAGCACCATTGTAAGGGAATTACAGTTATTCCTTGAGACACCGAAAACTAGACTGAGCAAAGCACTGGGGAACGGGCTGTAGGGCACCATTGGCCCTGGCCTCCAGGGAATGGACAAGATATTCACACAGGTCAGTGGAGCTTCTCCAACTGGGACATCTAGGGCCCCTCTCAGACAAATGAGAAGATCAGAGTGTGATCGATCTGCCTCCATCCTACTTCAATATGCCATTCCTGGCTGTTATCTCAACAGAGCAGATCTTCTAGATGCCGGGTCTGTCTATGCCGAGGCAGTTGCTCTGAGGTCCCAAACGATACAGTTTGCACCTGCACATGGCAGTAGGGGCTGCAAAACAAGGACAGCAACAGGACTTCCCTGAACAGCCTCCCGACCACTCACTACGCAGCATCGCAGGGCACTCTCAGAAGTGCCCTTAGCACGAACAGAATGAAAGCAAGTCCCAGTGGCAAATTTAACCTAGCGCTCCCAGATCTTACACAGGCTTTTCACTTCTAATTTCTCAATTAGCATGTGAAGCAGAATATGGCCCACACATTAATCTAGAAAGGATTGTGGGAGGTACTTCACGGACATATCCTAAACACAGCCTCTTTGGTGCTAGGAATAACCATGATGGATCACTGTTCTCCATAGCTATCCTCTCCTTCAGCTGCAGAAAAGAGCACATCATTTCCTGACATTCTCCTAAAGACACTTCTCACTCTCCCATCACACAGCTGGTCATCCTGAGAACCTTCCAGAGCTCAGGCTTCCGGAGCTTTAGAAAAGTTTTCTTCATAATGTAAGCTCCAAGACAGGGCGCATCCTAGTTATGAAAACCAGCCCTGAAGCACTTGCATTAAAAGCTTCTAGAGAAAGTGCTCTGTTGGAAAAATTAAGATATAGTCAGACAAGCAGCATACGCATTACAGACCACATTGATAAGAAGGTCCTGGTGGACGTCCCGAATCTCTGGGGAAATCATGTTTGGGATGAATAGTGAAACTGGCCAACGGCTTCACTGGTGCACCCATCCCCCCGCCCCCAAAAAGGGACAACATGGCAAAGAGCATTGAACACCTGGGCAACCCAAACTTTGGTTAACAACAACTGTACAAAGGAACTAAATCAATGGGAGTTAGGTACCTAAATGTCTTTGAGGATCTGGGCCTCCGATAATACAGTGATGATGGGCAAATAGCTAGACAGATAGATTAGACCAGAGGTGGGCAAACTACGGCCCGCGGGCCACATCCGGCCCACGGGACCCTCCTGCCCAGCCCCTGAGCTTCTGGCCCAGGAGGCTGCCCCCAGCCCCTCCCCTGCTGTTTCCCCTCCCCCGTGGCCTCAGCTCGCTCCACCGCCGGCGCAATGCTCTGGGCAGTGGGGCTGTGAGCTCCTGGGGCAGCGCAGCTGCAGAGCCTGGCCTGACCTGGTGCTCTGTGCTGCACAGTGGCATGGCTGGCTCCAGTCAGGCGGCGCGGCTGCTTGTCCTGGTGCTCTGGGCAGCACGGCTGTAGCGCCGCCAGCCACCGGTGCTCCAGGCAGCGCGGTACAGTGGCAGGGGGCAGGGAGAAGTGGGGGGGTGTGGATAGAGGGCAGGGGAGTTTGGGATGATGGACAGGAGACAGGGGTGTGGATAGGGATCAGGGTGGTCAGAGGGCAGGGAACAGGGGGGTTGAATGGGGACAGGGGTTCCGGGGGGGCAGTCAGGAAGGAGAAGGGAGGCTGGATGGGGCGGCAGGGGGCAGTCAGGGGCGGGGGTCCGGGTCTGGGTGGATGGGGCTGGGATCCCGGGGGGGGCCATCAGGGGACAGGGAACGGGGGGGGTGGATGGGGCAGGAGGCCCGGGGGGGCCGCGGGGGGGGGGGGGGGGGGGGGGGACAGATAGGGGGCAGCGGCTGGGCCACGCCTGGCTGTTTTGGGAGACACAGCCTCCCCTAACTGGCCCTCTATACAATTTCAGAAACCCGATGTGGCCCTCAGGCCAAAAAGTTTGCCCGCTCCTGGATTAGACTGACAGATCGATGGATTAAGGTCCTATTCGGAATACATTTGGCGGGCTGGATAATGCCAGCATTCTAAGTATTCATTAGATTGCAGGGAAATCCCGCTCTTCAGCGGGAGCAGTGATACAAGCTGATGGTACCAGTGACTCCCCACTTACAGTAGAGCTCATCATACAAGGATAGTTAGCTGGCACCAGAAAAACGACACAAGTATCATCACATTGTTGTTAATGCTTAATACGTACAGCTAATCATAGAGGTTAGAGAGAAGGACTCTTCTACAAGTACAGGCCTGCCCCTTTAGAATTATGCCCACCCAGCTGGAAGATTTCAAGTTCTGCATGGTGCATGCCATTGAAAGACATTGAGCTCCTGTCAAAAAAACATAATGCCCCCTTCCTGCAGGAGAAGAGGAATTGTTAAAGGGCCAGGAATGTAGGCTATCTCTACTCAAGGGCTTATTGGTTAAGGTACTGGACTGGGACTCAGGAGACCTGGGTTCAGTTCCTGGCTCTGCCACAGAATTGCTGGGTGACCTTTGGTAAGTCACTTAATCACTCTGTGCCTCAGTTCCCCACCTGTAACAAGGGCATAGCAATCTTTCCTTTTCCTCACCCCTTTAGTGTCAAGTCTATTTAAACCATACAGTCATTCAGGCATGGACTGTCTCTTACTAGATGTATGTACAGCACCTACCACAATGGGCCCCGGAACTTAGCATAGGCCTCTGGGTGCTATTGCAAAGCAAATATTAATAAGACCCAGTCCCTGATTCAAAGACTACACATGACCCAAGGAGTGGGTCAGTAAGAGCACTGGACCAATCAGCACTAGTTCCTCCAGGTAGTACTGTTTCCCAGAAACCTAAATCACAAGCTTTAAATGGCTTAGTGCAAGACTACACAATAAAGAGACAAGATAAAATGAATCAAGCAAATGAGAGCGGGGCCAGTGGGCGGGGGAAGACGGGTAAAGAAATTAAATCAAAAAGCCAACCTAAGGTGCTGCAGGCAAAGATGAAGATGCTGGATTAAAGATTAACCGTAACTGAGAGGGGGATGCAGTTCTTTAAAGGCACAAGTGGCTGAGAGGCAAAATCCATGGAAATCTCCCAAGAATGAAGTCTTCAGAGATGCAACTGGATCGGGGTGCACCCACGCCTGGACCCGAGAACTCCTCCAGTCATGCTCGCTCAATAGTTTGCAGTTTCGGATGGGGATTAAAGGTGGAGCAAGGGGACTCATTAAAGGGAAAATTTCTATGGCAGCTGGGCCTTGCAGGGAGCAGAGAGCTGTGAAAATGGGAGAACAAGGTGCTATAGCCACTGTAGCTTCAAATCAATGGCAACTGGATCTAGAAAGCAGAGATGCTCTTCAGCCCTGGATGGTGTAATGGGTCACATCCAAACTCTGGGAAATCTGCCTACTTCAGAGTTCCTTGTACCTTCCCTTGAAGCGTCTAGTGCTGGTCAGTGTCAGATTCAGGGCACTGGAGTAGATGGGCCATTGGTCTGATCCAGTCTGGCAAAACCTATGTCCCTCTGTTCCTACGTAAACAACGCAAGTGCACAAAAACGAGCATGTGCAAAATCGCAGGCCGGGTTGAGTCTGCTTGGAAAATCTAGCCCTACATAGTGCAACAATCTAACTATTATGTACATATTATCCCTGAAATCAGAAAGGTTCAACTGTGTCAGAGGCCCCGTACTGCAAACTGCTCAAGGGGATTCTACTTTCCCCAGAACTGGCATCTCTTTTAGAGCAGCAAAATTGTGTCTTGTAATGGAACGTCCAACAGACACCCTGTCTTACTTTTGGGAAACCTAGGATGGGGCTACGGGGTGGGAGAGCTTTTTTATTTACTGCTTTTGTTTTTTAAAAAAGACAAGCGATCTCACACTGGCTTTCTAACATATTGATACAGCCTCCCTGGTGATATAAAGTCCTTTCAATCTTTGTTTGGACCATTCCAAGAACTGTTCTCTTCTGGCTGATATATCCGCTTGCTCGGTATAGTCCGACAGAGCACACAACCAGCATTTTCTGCAGTCAGAGGGAGCGTTAGTCTGGTTACTGAAAAAGCAATAATCAGAACCTCCTGGGCTCATCCAAACCCTAGCAAAGTAAATGGGTGAACTCCCATGGACCCCAGAAGGCCTTGGATGGGGCTATGGGTGAATATGGGCATTGGTGAGGCCTCATCTGGAGTACTGTGTCCAGTTTTGGGCCCCACGCTACAAGAAGGATGTGGAAAAATTGGAAAGAGTCCAGCGAAGGGCAACAAAAATGATTAGGGGTCTGGAGCACATGATTTATGAGAAGAAGCTGAGGGAACTGGGATTATTTAGTCTGCAGAAGAGAAAACTGAGGGGGGATTTGATAGCTGCTTTCAACTACCTGAAAGGGGGTTCCAAAGAGGATGGATCTAGACTGTTCTCAGAGGTGCAGGTGACAGAACAAGGAGCAATGATCTCAACTTGCCATGGGGGAGGTCTAGGTTGGATATTAGGAAACACTATTTCACTAGGAGGGTGGAGAAGCACTGGAATGAGTTCCCTAGGGAGGTGGTGGAATCCCCATCCTTAGAGGTTTTTAAGGTCAGGCTTGCCAAAGCCCTGGCTGGGATGATTTAGTTGGGGATTGGCCCTGCTTTGAGCAGGGGATTGGACTAGATACCTCCTGAGGTCCCCTCCAACCCTGATATTCTATGATTCTATGATTCTAAGGGGGACAGCAAGGAATTGTGAGATAGAAGGACAGGGAAATGCAGCAGCAGCGCTATAGGCAGGGAGGTTCAGATCACGGAGATTCTTCTTCATCGTACGGAGGATATTCCTGTGTTGTCAGTGCCCCTTTCGTTCTCTGTGATCCTCAAAACAAACTCCCCACATGGGCGAAGCACAACGGTGCCAGGACGGTCGACTCCGCGTGGCACTTTAAACTGTCTTTTTCGATTTGTGTTTCATAAAGCTTTGGTTTCCGGTTCTGGAAGGTCATTCGAGTCTCGCCTCCGAACTGCTGAATTGCTTCTTGTCCTCATCGTTATTCTGCATTTGTGACTGTGCCTGATGTCTGACACTTGAAATGTAAAGAAAAACCCCAGTGGGACTGGAAGGGTTCAAAGTGGGGGCTGATTCCAATCTCCCTTACGCCTGGTGTAATGCCAGGGAACTAATGGAGTTTCTCCTGATTTACATCAGCACAATTGATTAGAAACCTCTATGAATAACGGCCGATAAAATGATGCACTAGTGATGCAGGGGGAAGCCAAATGCAGTAGTGTTGTGGCGGACTGACTGGTGCACGGGACAGATGCACTAGTGCTGATGCAGCCAGCGCTGGCTTCCGGGGATGCTAATTTTACCCCTCTTCACTTGCCCGGCCCCTGCACCTCAGGGAGAACACCCCTGCAGAAAAGCAGACAGTGTCACCACGCCAGCCAACTCTTGGGGTTTCTGCCGGAGCTTTTCATAGATTCATAGATTCACAGATTCTAGGACTGGAAGGGACCTCGAGAGGTCATCGAGTCCAGTCCCCTGCCCGCATGGCAGGACCAAATACCGTCTAGACCATCCCTGATAGACATTTATCTAACCTACTCTTAAATATCTCCAGAGATGGAGATTCCACAACCTCCCTAGGCAATTTATTCCAGTGTTTAACCACCCTGACAGGAACTTTCTCCTAATGTCCAACCTAAACCTCCCTTGCTGCAGTTTAAGCCCATTGCTTCTTGTTCTATCCTTAGAGGCTAAGGTGAACACGTTTTCTCCCTCCTCCTTATGACACCCTTTTAGATACCTGAAAACTGCTACCATGTCCCCTCTCAGTCTTCTCTTTTCCAAACTAAACAAACCCAATTCTTTCAGCCTTCCTTCATAGGTCATGTTCTCAAGACCTTTAATCATTCTTGTTGCTCTTCTCTGGACCCTCTCCAATTTCTCCACATCTTTCTGAGGCTGAATTTGTTCCCCTTAACTCCAAGCCCCACCCCCAGGAACTGTATTCTGTAATGATTAAACCTGCATGACGGAAGCTTTTCTGGCTGAGTGACATGCTAAACCCCAGGCATCAAAACCCAGGATCGTATTTAGCTACATCTTCCACAGCCCTGCCTGGCCTGGAAGGACGGGAGGTGACAGGATCATTCAGTCTCCGGGCCTATCTCTGCTGATGTGAGCAATCAAGGTTGCCAATCAGAGGCAGTTGCAGGGTTGGGCAAACTGAACTGAGACCCACCAAATTCGTTTCGCACGGGCTAGCAAGCTGTCACTGGGTTTACACTGAGGACTCCTCCACAGCTGGGTCCCACCGAACAGAAAGGAGGTGCTCCACAGATGTGCAAGAAAGACATACTTGCACCCGAAATATTACATCTGATCAGCCACATGGATGGAGCAGAAACTAGGGGCTGCCTAATGCAGTGCCTCGTCTTTCTTCCGTGTCCTCTGACTTGAGATCACGTATGTTTTGCACTACGGTAAAGCAGCTGAATATGGAGCAATCATTTCCCAGCCTTGTAGCTGACAACTTATTTAATTCAAACCAGTCTGGGCCTGATTCTCTGCTTCTCAGCACTTTGTGTAGCCAGCTGTGCTCGAGTAAAGGGAGTGTAAGAGGCTCTCGATCATTTTCAAACCATTTCCCACTGCAGTAAATGACTACCCAAGGTGTAAGGAAATGGAGAACCAGGCCTTGTGGGCTCACGGTGGCCTCTAGCCATCCATCCTTTCCTTCTACTTTATCCCTCTATCTAGTTTATCATACACATTGGAAACATGGACTACAAATAATTCTCTAGGTAGCACGGAATGCTAATTTCATCCCCACCTCCCAGCATGCCTGTCCTTCCAGCCAATCAGCTTGTTCCAAACGGAGACAGATGCTGCAGCATCTGTGCAATCTTCTGCTAAACTGTCAGCTGTGTTTCACACCCTGGCGTTAATCTTTGCTGCAGTGATGAATGTTGGAGCGATCGGGAGAGAAGTCACCCAAAGGGGAGCTTCCTATTGTCACTTAGCACAAGGACATCCTTTCACCCATTTAATGCCTGCCAATGACGGGGCAGCAGACAAAAGGAGGCTCCTAGTTACACCAACTTGCATGGTCCTCAGCTGGAAAGGGCATCTGCTCCCCCATGTATGGGATGCAGCATCATGAACATCCTTTTAAATGAATATAGAATCATGCAGCAGAATTCCCCATTGCAGACATGTGCCTAGGTGCCTAAATCCCTATTGAAAATGGGATTTGTCTCCTAAACCAGTTAGGTGTAGTGATGCTGAGCACGGCAACATCTAATCCCTTTAAAAATCTGGGCCTTAACCACTCTGTGCCTCGGTTTCCCCATCTGTACAACAGGGATAATAGCACTGCCTTGCTTCACAGGGATGTTGAGGATGAATACATTAAAGATTCAGGGGGGGGCTCCGATACTATGGGACATATAAGTACCTTAGGTAGACAGATATAGCACAAATCTGCACCCTGTATGTCTCTCAGTCTGAGTAGGGTCCTGACTATGACAGGGGATCAAGTTGCCAAGCTTGAACAAATTTCCAGTCACCTCTGCTCTGGCCCCTCTGGGGGAGGGAAAGAGGAGAGTTATGGCAAGTTACACCAGCTGAGGATTTGGCCCTTCTGCGTATGTTTCATCCCTTCGTATCATCCTGTTGGTGCTTGTTCCCAGATTGCATTAGTGAATAACTCCTTATCTGTAAAACTTGGCAGAACTATCTTCCCTTCCCCATAAATAGAAAGCTGAGACCACGTCTCTGTTCCCAGCGAGGGCCCTGACCCTGCAGTGAGATCTGCGCAGTTGTTCCCCGGTGATTGTGCAGAGCCCAAGTGACTTCAACGGGCTCCTTGTCTGGGGAAGTGTCTGCCCATGGGGAAGTAAACGGCCTGCTCACAAACCCACAGATCCAAGTGCAGGATCAGGTCCCTTATTTGCAGCTCAGAGTCAGAGATTTTCCCATGTATATTTCAGCTGCTCTGTGCCACCCTTGAGCTGCAAACGTCACTCGGCAAAACATCAGCTGCATACCTGGCACCAGGAGTTACAGATTAAAATAAATCAATGGGATAAGAATATTACACTATTAATTATTATCATGGATCAAATCCTTGTCAGTACCAAGCCCCTGCAGTTCCCACTGCCTCCCAGGAATGCTGCATGGGGTCAGCAGATACTCAGGGTTTCTGAGGGTTTGATCTATTATTAAATAATAAAAATTAAATGTAATAAATAAAGCAAAAGCCATATTTCCCCAGATGCTTTCCCCCTTTAATTTCAGGATGCCCTGTTCTCCCACCAAAGAGTATGAGTAACTTCCATCAAGTCAGCTGGGAGGATCTTGTGTTCATTGGGTGGTTCACTCGAGGTCTACTAGTGTGGTTAGATGCTTGGCTGCATGTGTGTGTTCTTCCTGCATGCTGCCCCAGCTCTGTGCACACAGCCGGCACAGCAGACCTCGAGCGAACCGTCCAATGACCACAAGATCCGTTAAGGTACGAAGGTGCCAGGGCAGGTTTATTGTTAGCAAAGCATGGTAATAGCACCTGGTAGACTCTACAAGGATACTAAGACATTTATGCCTGTAAGAATGGATGCAGCTCAGTAAATGGCAGGACTTTCCATTCCCACCTCAGCTGAACAAAGATACTTCCTCTGAGATACATCTTTATACCCTAATACAAACAAGTTAGTATTGCCTTTGACATAGTTAGTCACTGCCCCCTGACGTGGCTAGTTATCACCTTGTACATGTTGGTTTAATTAAAACGTTTTTAATCACATACTGTTATCCTAACCTTATCTTTTAGAAGGGTTCAGTGTGTTCCTGTAATTCCTGGGGAACGTTTTTGTACCATCCTTGATATTGGAGTGTTCTGGTACCACTTAATATTGAAATGTGTTTGCGTAAGTATTTTGTAACTAGAACTTTTTATGTGTGTCTCCAATATTAGCCCTGTTCTTACTACATTCTGTAAGCAGGTCCTGCCTCATACCAGGCCTCTAATACAAGGGCTTATGTCTCAGGCTCTCATCCTACTACAGGAGGCAGTGAGGCCCAGTGAATAGAGCCCTGGACCAGGACACTTGCGTTCTTCTCTCAGCTCTTTCACCAGCTTTCTGGGTGACAGCGCGTGAATTGGGCTCTGTCCCTGTTTTCCTGCCTAAAAAATAGGGATAATGATATTTTGAATTCTACACATCACAGGAGCTAGGTATTATTGTTATTGTTGATTACTAGCATTGTAACCTGGTCAAATTTGCTGTGAGTCCAACGCACTAAGTTGGTGAGACTGGATAACAGAGAACTGGAATCTTTGCCTGCCAGCCAGCTGCCTCCATTCATAACAACAGCAGAGAGCGACTATGTGCAGATGTGTAGATTAAATCTAGGCATGCACTGGGCCAAGCTTGTCCCTACTGTAAGTCCATTGGCTCCAGCGGCCGTTACTGCAGGGATGGGTCTGTTCCATTGCTCTTACCGAGGGACAAGCGGCAGATCCATGCTGCCAGATTTACTGTCATACAAATGTGGAGGGTATACGTTAAACCACCTTGAGGGGCAGCCTCAGCCTGCAGCAGGGGCCAGCTCAGGAAGATTAATACGCATCATTCAGGTGGTCATTATTGTAATAGGATCAAAGTATTTGCAAAGCATCAGAAAGGGCCTTGACAAGTCTGAAAATCATTACATGCAGCGTTACCTCTCAGAGCCCTTAATGAGGCCTTCTGGCCTCACCGTGCCAGTTATATTTCTTCCTATAGCTACCGACTGAGGGTTAAAGTGAATTCCAATAAATACAGGGACCAGGGCAAAGAGGAACTGTCCTTTCAGCACCAAGCATTCATTCTCTCTGTCTCCAGGCTAAGGGCTTTGTCTACTAGGCTTTCTCCCTTCGAAGAGAACTGGGACGTGCCCACGCTGTACATTTTGATGGTCTCGCATTCTATTCCCAGCAATAGGTCAGCTGCAAGACATCTATTTTCCCTGTGGTAGCAAGAGCTGATGGGGCTAGATATTGATCCAGCTGTCAGAACTGGCTCACTGATGCATGTATTCTCTAATCTGCTTTGCCATTCAGCTAAAAAGCCACTTTTAAGCTAATGTAGTCATCAGAATACATGCTCTGGTGTGTTATGGTATGTTGTGTGATGTGTTGTGTTATTTTAGGTGTCAGTTAGTTCATGGATGTATTGGGTTCTGAATCTGTAAAGTCGGACTTGGGTTCTATGAGGATAGAATAGAATAGAATAGAATAGAATAGAATAGAATAGGGATTGTGTTGCTTGTCACTATTCAAATTGCAAATAAGATGTGATGGGCAAAGCTAACAAGGTTTGAATCATAAAATAAAGTTCAAATCATAAAGTTCACAACTTCAGATCATAAAGTAACAATAATAATAACCGAATAATAATAATTAGCACTTACATAGAGCTTTTCATTGCTAGATCTTAAAGCATTTTGAAAGGGTTGCTCAATGTTAGTATTGCCGTATTCTAGACTGGGGAACTGAGACATAGAGCAGGGACACAGGTTGCCTGTGATCACACAGTAAGTTAATGACTGAGAGAAGATTAAATGCCAAGTATCCGCACGTCCACCTCAGATCCCAGAGCACCTTCTCTTGTGTCAGTTTAGCAGATTTTATTTCAGGTTCCTGACCAGAAGTGGGACAAGCAGAAGCAAAAGAAAAATAAGTCATTAAAAAAAAAGCAATGCACATTTTCCAGTCCTTCCAGAAATTCTGCTCGCAGTTTGTGTGGGAAAGTGGGTCAGATCTCTTTTTATCCACACCGCTTGCCCCCTCTGTACATTCACAACCAAACAGACATGACTTTTACAAACATTTCTCTCTCTCCTTGGACTTTAGCCTGGACTTATCTTCCCTATTATGAAAGATGTATTTAATGCCTATAATGAACGAAAAACTTATTTGGTTGGTTCTGTCTTTTCTTTTCACCTTCATAGAATTGTATTCCAGCATAACGTACTGTAGTGCCGTTGTGCGTATGAGTATGTGATATTGCCCCCTAGTGGCTGGTCCACAGAGAAGATAAGGGACCTGCTGTTATAAAGGACCTAAGAGCCCTCTTCTTTAGCTCAAGTGGTAGAGGCTTGTGCTTTTAGAGCTAAAGAACAAGAGGTCTAGTCCACTTGTACATGAGTTTTTACAGCAAACCTGGCCCAATCCTAGGTTGATTTGTGGTTCTGGACTGAAACTGTGAAATTCAGGGATTTACTGGAAAACAAGGTGAAATTCAGCAGTTTCAATTGCATTTACCTGAACCCCAAACTGAAGGTGAGGAAATGCAGGGGGAACTAAGACACACAGAGAAGTGACATGTCTAAGCCTTCACATCCAATCGGTGTCAGGAATCAAACTGAGGGCACTACGGCTTTAGGACCTCGGCTCAAGCTCCTAGATTACACTGCCTTTCCCTGTGGTCGATGTGGTCGTTCCATTCCTAGGATCTAGCTCATTCCAGTGCTGGCTCCTCTGCTGTGTTCAGCTCATCAGAGAGACAAGGCTAAGCTGCGAAGGATCATACATGGACCAGGTCTTCCCCAAAGCGGGAGGGGGTTCGGATCTGAGGGATTGGTTCAGCCCAGAAAGATGAGGTGAACTGTGAAGCCCTGCTCTGGATTGGAGCTACTCTAAAGTCCAGGTTGTCGGACCCGGGGATTTGGTTGCAATGTAACAACTACTGTGTGGCCACTGATGAGACAGGCAGTGACATTTGGCTTGGAAGGAAGGAGGCCCTTGTGCTGCTGCTAGTGGGTGCCGGGGGTCTGGATTTCAGAGCCTTCATGTAAATACACGCAAAGAGCTTTGGTCATTAGCAAACAGAGTCTTGGCTCCGTAAGCCCTAAGATCTCTCAACTGCACTCACACGTGTCCAGCTGAATCTGACCAGACTCCTGGTGCAAGTCAGGGTTCCTGGCGTGAATACAGCTGGCAGAAGTAGGCTCACAACTAAAATGAAACACATGGAAGTTAAATGAGTGCTGACTAGCCCCAGTTCCCCCGAAGCCAATGGCCACAGCATGTGCTCAGCACCTTCCAGAATCGGGGCCCCAGGCTGCCTTAAGTTTGCCTTAGCTATGAATTACATTGGCTATTGAGCGGTTAGAGGTTAAAGCTCATGAGGTCAGGGATGCGGTTTTCTCCCAGTCCCTTTTCTTTGGCTCTGAATGGCTGTGCCTAGCAGCACTTGAGGCTGCGAATCAGCACTCACAACCGACACACAGAGACCATTGACAAGCAGCCTGCCACGGATTACACATTCCCAGCACATACCAGGTAAACCGCACAGGCGACAATGAGCTCCGAGCAAGACGCAGAAGACCCATGCAGTCTGCACCAGAGCTCGCGAACAGTCAGCGCCTTCCGTTCCCCTCGTTGAACCAACTCCCTCGCACGCTTCTGCCCTGGTCGCCCAGGCTGTGAAAGGCAAGTGACAGCTGGGGCTGCCGCCCTGTGCCACAGAACGTAATCAGCTGGCCTGATTCTTCTGAAACATGATGCCACAGGGGAGTGTGTGACAGCTCAACTGATCTCTTGGAGCCGCCAAGGGGCAGGGAGGAAAAGGACACCGCGCCTTAAGAACACACCATATCAAAGGGACAGGCACGTGTACCCACACATAATATATGTCTGGATGCTCACCTGTGCACACATACTGCTATCCAAATACCCACACCGGGACGTATGCATGCACACGGACCCAGGTGCACGTACCCTCCCACCCACATACACTTGAACTCTCCTGCACACGTGGGCCCGTGTAACCCACACACCTCCTGGATGTGGTGTTCTGTCCCAGCTAGTGGCACCAAGACGACTTAGGCCTGGGCTACACTAGCAGGGGCGTTCGAACTAAGATACGCAACTTCAGCTACGCTACTTGCGTAGCTGAAGTCGAAGTATCTTAGTTCGACTTACCTGGCCGTCCTCATGGCGGCGAGTCGACTGCCATGGCTCCCCCGTCGACTCCACTTACTACTCCTGCCGAGGGGAGTATGGGCATTGATTTGGGGATCGATTTATCGCGTCCAGACGAAACGCAATAAATCGATCCCCGATACATTAAACACTACCCGCCGATCCAGCGGGTAGTATAGACATACCCTTAGAGATTAATGAGTCTGCTACAGACTTAGCTAAGGGTCCTATGGCTTTTAGCTCACGCAGTAGAGGCTCATTCATTTAGCTCCAGAAGTCCCAGGTTCGATCCTGCCCGCCGATGTCCAGGGTCTGTCGGCATTACACATACCCACATATGCATGCAAGCATGTGCGCACACACACACCTGCATAACCAGGCACTAACACACCAGCATGCATGCACCACATACCTGAGATCCACAAGTGCGCACACACACACATGCATCCTGGCTTATGCAGCTACCCACAGACATGTACACAGGCCTATGACACACACACACACACACATATCCATCTGCACACAAAGACACAGGCACATGCCAGTGTGCCCTCAGCCACGCCATAGCCGTGCACTGTCATGGCCTTTAATCATTGGAAACCCACCAGCGAACCTGCCCCATTCACAGGAGATGCCCTCCCCCTCCGTCTTCCCCTTAAGAGGAAGGTTTCCAGGCGTCCTCCCATTGAATTATGGGAGCTAATTTATTCCTTCCGGCAGCCAGCGACTGAACCCCTCCCAGATGACCCTTGCGGCTCTGTGCAGCAAAAGGGGTGACGTGACCTGTAAGCCTGGCAACCCTTAACGAGCCCCATATATCTGGCGCAAATGGAGACCCAAGGCCTAAACGCTGGATGCTTCCCAAGTGCCTCATAAAAATAGCCCTCCCCCCCCTGGCCCCACTGAAGAGCGAGGCCGAGGGGTGGAGACGCACTCAGCTTCTTGCTGAGACAAAGGCGGCACTGGAGAGAGAAGCTGGGCTCCTTTCCCCCGGTCGCCTGCCTTTGCGTTGTGAGTCCAGCCACCGGGGCCCCGCTCACACCGAACGGAGGGTCTGGCATGGGGCTGTTGAACGGAACGAGCCAGCCAGCTGGCCGCTGTCTTGCTAATCAGCCAAGAATCAGCAGGGCTGGCGTGGCCTGCACAGCCCAGGAAGGGGCTGAGAGGGGTCAAGCCGGAATGGGGAAGAGAAGAGGAAATTGCCTTCACTCAGTGACTGGGAGGGAAGGACGGGGAAACAAGAGTGTTTGATTCAGACCCTTTGAAACCTTCCCCATCTCCGCTTTCCCCTCTGCCTAGTGCCACATGCCATGGTACATTTGGCAGGCAGCAGATGCCCTGTATTATGCAGCACCCGGTTCTCCTACAGCCTGCCCTAGGAAAGGCGATAGAGAAAACCCAGCTTCCTCTTGTAGGCCATTCCCAGCCCCTGGCTAGTGAGGGTTAGCTAAGCAGGGGCTAGTCACTTGTTTCTGGGCTGGAAGGAGGGCCGAGGACGCCGTCCTCCCCCGTATATGTGAGTGGTGGTTTATACTGTACATCCCAAGTCATGCTAACCAGGCACTGAGGCTCCGCTGACTGGCAGCACCTGCTCTGTGCAGCGTTGGTCTAGCTAGGGTGATCAGATGTCCCAATTTTATGGGGACAGGCCCGATAGTCAGGGCTTTTTCTTATAGAATCATAGAAGATCAGGGTTGGAAGGGACCTCAGGAGGTCATCTAGTCCAAGTCCCTGCTCAAAGCAGGACCAACACCAACTAAATCATCCCAGCCAGGGCTTTGTCAAGCCGGGCCTTAAAAACCTCTAAGATGGAGATTCCACCACCTCCCTAGGGAACCCATTCCAGTGCTGCACCACGGCCTATTCCCCCCTACCCTGATCTTTCACACTTGCTATCAGGCCAGCCTACGTATAGCTGTGTTGGGCCCATGATATGAGAGAGACAAGGTGGATGAGGCCAGATCTTTTACTGGACCAACTTCTGTTGGTGAGACACGCTTTTGACGAGCTACACAGAGCTGGAGAAGAGCTCTGGGTAAGCTCGAAAGCGTGTCTCTCTCACCAACAGAAGTTGGTCCAGTAAAAGATCTGACCTCACCCACTTGGTCTCTCTCTGGCAGCATCTGTGTCATTCAGCTAACAAGCTCCTGCCAAGTGCAAGGATGGTCTTGCGCTAAAGGCACAGCAGTGGAACCTCAGAAATCTGGGTTCAAATTCTTGTTGAGTCACCAACCTGTTGTGCAGCCTTAAGCTAATGATTTGGCTCCTCCTAGGTCTTTGGGTGCCCAATTTCCACTGAAATCAATAGGAATTAGGTGCCAATAAATACCTTTGAGGAATCAGGCCCTACCTTCTCTGTCCCTTAGTTCCTCACCTGTTGTGAGGGTCAACTCATTAAGGTTGTGGAAGGGGCTAGGCAGAGGTTCTCTCATGCTCCCCCTTGCCTGAGTTCTGCTTTGACCAGATCACCTCTCGCCTCCCATAGCACCATGAAATCAGGTCTACCTGCTGCTCCCAAAACAAGCCATCCGCTGAGCTGACTGGGAGAGCAGCAGCTGTCCTCCAGCATGCCCAATTCCTCTGCAGAAGGCTTAGGGCTGGACTGCAGCCACTGCCAGGGTAATTCAGGAGAGGAATCATGTCTGTTCCCCGTTGCTCTGGGCTGTAGGGATTTCTTGCTGGCAGTGAATAGCTCCACTCTCCATGCCGGCTCATAGATGCTGGCTGACGTGCCACAGGAGGTGAAGCAGAACCTCTGCTCATCCTCACCCACTCCCCATTCACCAATAATGGCGGGGAGAGGGGGAGCAGGCTGAGCTGCGAGCCGGTCTTTACAAAAAAACCATCTACTGCACGTGCTTAGACAGCTGCGTAAGCATCTATCTGTAAGGGCGGGGAAAGCTGCAAGATCATGGGGGACTTCAATCTGAGTGACAGGTGCTGGAGGGCTCATGCTGCCAGTACTAAAACATCCTCGGAATTTCTAAATATTATAGATGACAATTTCCTACCTCAAAAAGGGGTTGCCTCCAACACAGGGGAATTCTACACGAGAGCTTCCCTTGTCAGATAAAGAGGAACTGATCACCCGAACTAAAAATGAATGGTACAAGTGGATCATGATCAATAATGTGCAAACAGAATAACATTCAAAAGAGTAATTGATATACTTGGTACTTTAAAAGGGTCAGTTTACAAAGCTAAAAACCCTACTCTGAGCCAGATCAACTGGGAGGAAGAATTTAAACATAAAAATGTGAATGAAAATGGGGAATTATTCAAGAATATTTTACTAGATGCCTCAAAAGCCACAATCCCACAGTCAAGAAAGAAGGCCCTAATGGTTAAAAAATTAATCTGTTTTAGAATGGAAGTGAAGGCAGCTACGGAAAATAGAAACTCAAGATATAACAAATAGAAGACAGGGGAAGTCTATAGTAATGACTATAAATCAGAAGGTAAGTATTGTAGAAAATTGATAAGGGAAGCAAATGGAGACAAGGAGACCTATATGGCCAGCAGAGTTAAGGACAATCAGGAGTTTTTAAAAGTATATTAGGAACAAAGAGAATCGTAACAATGATACAGGTCCATTACTAGATGGAAATGGTAGAATTATCAATAATAATGCAAAAAAGGTAATTTGCATTAAGGAGTTTTAAAAGAGCTCTGAGGAGCAACCAGGACTGTTAATGTTGATTTTCAATATGTCTTGGGACACCGTTGAAGTTCCAGAAGACTGGAGGAAAGCTAATGTGCCAATATTTTAAAAGGGGAAATGGGATGACCTGGAAAATTTGGGGCCTGTCTGTCTGATATCAAATCAAGGCAAGATAATGGAGTGGCCGATATAGGACTTGATTAATAAGAATTAGAGGGTAATACAATTAACATGGTGTGGTGGGGTAAAGCCCCAGTCGTACGTGAGAAACGGTTACAGGCCCAGTTAGTCATATTCACTTCACCTGGTGGTAATTAGGTAGTTATTTGTCAGCCAGAGAGGGCAGGACAAAAAGGCTCAGGTGATAACATGACACCTGGGCCTTATAAACAAGCTGAGAGGGGTCACTCAGGGAGAGAAACCACAGGGAGGAGACAGGAAGGCTGGCTCCTGTGAAGGAGTGGAACCCTGGGTATGTCTACACTGCAGTTAGACACCGGTGGCTGGCCCGTGGCAGCTGACTTGGGCTAAGGGGCTCAGGATAAGTGGCTGTTTAATTGTGGTGTAGACATTCAGGCTTGGGCTGCAGCCCACGCTCTGGGACCCTCCCTCCCCACAGGGTCCTAGAGCCTGGGCTCCAGCCCAAGCCTGAACAACTACACTATGGGCCATCTGTGGGTTTTTAATTGCATTGTAGACACACTCACTGTGGCCAAAAGGGTCATGCGATCATTGGATACACAAACCGGGGAATCTCCAGTAGGAGCAGAGAGGTTATTTTACCTCTGTATCTGGTGCCGGTGCAATCACTGCTGGAATATTGTATCCAGTTCTGGTGCCCGCAATTCAAGAAGGATGTTGATAAATTGCAGAGGGTTCAGAGAGGAGCCACAAGAAGGATTAAAGACCTAGAAATCATGCCTTAGAGTGACAGATTTAAGCAGTTAAGGGGTGACTTGATCATAGTCTATAAGTACCTACATGGGGAACAATGTATGATAATGGGCTCTTCCGTCTAGCAGAGGAAGGTATGACAAGATCCAGTGGCTGGAAGTTGAAGCTAGGCAAATTCAGACTGGAAACTGGATGTACATTTTTAACAGTGAGGGTAAATAACCACTGGAACAATTTACCTAGGGTGGTGGTGGACTGACGATTTTTAAACCAAGATTGACTGTTTTTCTATAAAGATCTGCACTAGTCTGAGCAGGAATTATTTGCAGGCAGTTCTCTGGCTTGTGTTAGACAGGAGGTCAAACTAGACAATCACACTGGTCCCTTCTGGCCTTGGAATCTATGAATCTTAGCATATAATTTCAAAGGTCCTAGCCTGATCGACTGCAAAGCAGAGGGAGGTGTCAAAGCTGTTGGCTGACACACCATGGACTGAACCAGCGACCTCCAGAGCTAAAACCAGGAGCTGCTAAAGCTCTGTAGCTGACATCCGTACCAACCCCATACCCTCTGTGCATTGGCACGGGGAGGGGATGTATAACACACCTCACCAGTGAATGCCAAAGGCATGCCCCTCAATGAGAGCTATTTCCCCCTTCCACCTTCAGCCAATCGGGGCACAGCTGTTCAGAAAAGGCTGCAACTATTCCCTGGTTTTGGTGCTTTTTTGTTTGGGGTTTGTTTGTTTTTTGGGAAGGAGAAAATTGTTGCTATTGCTGCTTTCTCCCCACTGTCCTCCAACTCAAAAATGGCTGAACGGCCTTAAACGTCAAACACAAAAACCCACCGTCCGAAGTTCAGCCCCAACGGTGCAAGTTTTCGAAAGCTACGACGGGGTGTGAGAATGGAAACAATTGTATAACCAGAGCCGGCACAACCCATTAGGCGACCTAGGTGGTCACCTAGGGCGCTACAATTTGGGGGGGTTAAATCCGAGCCCATCGTTACACAGAAGGGAGTTCTGGGGACGGGGATTGATGCTGAAGACAAGGATTGCTCCAGCAGATGACATACATAACACAGGCAGTTATGCATTCAGACGGCTTCAAAATATGTACGATTTTCCTTTGGAGACTCCTCAGCCTGTACTTGATAGGCTGAAGGGGCTGTTTTGCAACCACGTGCTAATTTCTGAGATCCCAGCAGAACCCTGCCAATGCCTTTCATGGCTGACCTGTTGTGCTGTGCCCCTTGCTGCTCCGCTCCCAGCCTCCCCTCTGCCAGTGCATCCCAAGCCTCACCTGCTGCATCCCCTGCCGTTCCCAACATGGGGCTCCACTCATTTCTACCAATGTACCCTGCCCCAGAGCTACACTACTTCTGACTATTACACCACACAGGTCTTTCCAGGGCACCTCAATTCTATTTTGTAACACCCGCTCCTATTCCAGCCCTGTGCTCCCACCCTCTGAAAGGATTGGGAACACAAGGCTGCACTTCAGCTAAGTTACTATTTGAAAAGAACACGTATCCAAGACCTCAGTGAGGGGCTCTGAACTCTAGCTCAGAAGATACACATTTCCGAACCAGAACAGACCGATGGTCCATGTCCTCTGGCAGCTGCATAAAACACCTAGCACAATACTGACCCACGGGCTGGATTTGTTCCTGAGCCCAGGTTCTGGAGGACACAGGCTTGACGTTTTTATTCTAGCTAGCCAAGCCGCAGAGCAGCCCTTGTTCCTATAAATGCCTACCCTTAGCCCACTAGAGGGACCTTGGTAAAAGGCAAGATCCGCATTCCAAAAGTTATATAGGTTAAAGGCTTTAAGTACTGGAACAGAGGATCTTCCCCCAGGAAAGATTATAGCGTCCTTGAACTAAAACCATGCACTCCTAGAGCACCTTACCTTCAAAGCACTTTACAAACATTTTTTTTAAGCTTGCCAGCTCCCCTGTACAGTCGTTATTATCTTACCACTCACTGGCTGGGAAAACAGAGGCACTGAGAAGTCAGGGCTTCATTCTGCCACCCTTTCTTACACAGAGCAGTGTTTTACTCCTTGAGTAGTCGGCCTACCAGTGTAAGGGGGGAAGAATAGGTCCCTAGGTGACTTGTCCAGGATCAAAGAATCATTCTGCCGCACAGCCAGGTGTCGTACCCAGGAGTCCTGGTGCCTGGTCCCCAGCGGTACCGTGAAACAACACTGCCAGCCCACTGATCCTTTGGCCATGGGAATGTAAGCACCAGGGGTTTCCTTCTCGCTGCCGTTGTGCAGCTGTGGAGGTGAAGGCACTAAAAAGGAGGAGCAAAGGGAGGTGGAAAGTAAATTCCCTGAATGCAGAAGCCAATGAACAGAATCCATGATGACTCCATACCTGCCTGCATTCCCGTCTCGGAAAGCAAGAGAGAGAGAAGAACCTGCCTCAATTTTAACTTGAACAGTGCTGCTAAGCAGCTGATGATTACCTCAGATGAATGCCCCTGGAATAAAGCCAGCCAAGCCCAAATCATTCCGCAACTTCAGCTTTCAATTTACCCAGCTGTTGCCAAGCTCATTAATCATACTCGCTGCACCCAACACAACAAAAATTAGCGTGCGATCTTCTCTCCTCTCATGCTTCAAGTGAAGGATTGGGGCCCCAGTGGGAGCAGGGGTGGGGGGAAGTGGGGAGGACGGTGACTAGTGGGCCTAGCAGACAGTCACCCAAACGGGCTAGGATTAATAAATCAAAAATCCATTATTAATAATACAAGCTTAAATATCTATCTAAATGCAAATGAACAAACCCTGGAATTTTTTTTTTTTTATATTATTTAAAGTGTCCTGCCTAACAACTCCATCTTGGGGAAGCAGATACACAGATGACAATTGTCTGCTCTAATTGCAATTTTACGGTTCAACCCTTCATGGCCCATGGATTTTAAGTGGCCTTTAAAGGGCCACTGCCTGGCTTTGGCTGTGGTTTAAAGCTCAGACGGCTGCTGCCTTAGGCAAGGACTCGAGCATGGAGATTGTTTTGATTTTTCAGGTGAGCTGCAGCGGTACCTGTTAAGTCACCAAGTCGGCAGGTATCAACCCGAAAGACCGTTGGCTGCCGGCTTGCTTGGAATAAAGAGGAGAATAAAGTGAGCTGGATTTCTTTGAACATTGGGCAATGATGTAAGACTAGCGTCTGCCAGAAAGAGATGGTTGTCTATCTACCTATCCATCCCCAAAGAATTCCTCAAGCTTGCTACATATCTATCCGCATACAACCCCTCAATCTATGAACCTACTTACCTAGCCCTCTACATGTCCTCTTTATCTATCTATGAAAGACCAGGTGGGTGAGGTAATGTCTTTTATTGGGCCAACTTCTGTTGGTGAAAGAGGCAAGCTTTCAAGCGCCACGGTGCTCTTCTTCAGGTCTGAGGAAGGTACTCAAAGCGTCGCCGCTAAATACTGCAATACTGCAAATATCTATCAATTATTTTCGGTGTCTGTCCTTCTCCCTATATTATTGGCCTGATTTTGAGCACCAACAGCTCCCATTGATTCCAGCTGCAATGCCGGGTGTTCAGCACCCCTCAGAATCAGGCCTCCCCTCTTTCTCTCTCTCTTTCGCTCTGCATTGTTACGTGCCCATGACTAGAGCGTCTAGGGTAGGTGAAAGGAGGCTGGAGATCAGTGATATGTGAATGTTTTAACTCCCCTGCCCATGAGCAGTCCCTAGGCTACTGTTCTAGGGGGGCTCATCTAGGGTGACCAGATGTTAAGCGGAAAATATCAAGACCACCGCGGGAGCGGGGGTGGGGGGGTGAGGGGGCATTTTTTTTTACACTCACCCATCCGGGAGTTCGACGGCAATTTGGCGGAGAGCCCTTCAGTCGTGGACGGTCTTTGGCGGTATTTCGGCAGGAGTTAATAAACCTTGCCACCAAAGACAGAAGCACTCACCGCCGAAATACTGCCGAAGACCATCCGCGACTGAAGGACTCTCCGTCGAATTGCCGCCGAAGACCAGGAAACAAAATATCGGGACAAATGGCGTCCCGACCGTACTCTGATCGGGACGCGGGACAAACGCCTCAAAATCGGGACAGTCCCGATTTTATCGGGACGTCTGGTCACCCTAGGCTCATCTCCTGCCGATTTTGCCCTGAAGCCAGGGGAAGTCCTGTGCACGTGACGGGAAGCAGAAGTGGACCCAGAGCGTTTACATTTGTCAGGAGCATACCTTTCTTCCCCAGCAAAACACCTCCCAGGGAATCGTTCTCTGCCTTTTCTTTCTTGGCAAATTAAGCACCTGACCCAAAGTCCACTGAAGTCAAGAGGAGTCTTTCCAACGCCTTCCATGGGCTCTCATAGAATCGTAGAATGTCAGGGTTGGAAGGGACCTCAGGAGGTCATCTAGTCCCACCCCCTGCTCAAAGCAGGACCAATCGATCAGACCCACTAGCCCCCTGCTGGAGTACTGGTGTAAGAGGATGTGGATAGACCCCATGAAATCTCTTCTAACAACAGGGCTGTCAGGGGCACACAATGAGGAGTCAGTCAAAACCACCCTGTACATAGCTCTAGGGTGTTTTGGGAGGCGCAAGGCGCATGAGTTTATGTTTAGGAGCGAGGATGGTGCCATGCAGCAGTATGCGACCTGCCAATAGCAGAGAAACCCTCACAAGTGCCAAGCGAAATAGGCGTGGAAGCTGGCAGTCTCAGGGAGCGAGGCCCCACAGCCTCCTGGAGTTGTCCACTTTCTTAGCCAACGAAAGACCAGCTGCCCCAATCCTGACGTGTGAGCAAAGCTTGGAAAACGCTGTGCAGCCCCATCCCGAGTCAGCCCCCTCTCCTAAGTGAAGGGCATTTTCTGGGGGCGCGATACCTGGGGGATTGGCCGTCAATCACACCCTTGGGAGCTGAGCGCCTGTATTTTAAGTTCCAGTGTCAGCCAGCAGAGAAATGAGAAGGTTTCAGCCTGTTTACAGGGGTTGGAGAAGCTACTACAGAGAGCTGCGGGGACGGGAGAAGTGGCTCTTACGTGACAGCCCAAAGTTCGAGGGACTTTATATAATGAACAGATCCATATCAAGCTTCGGCTAATGGAAAGGCAAGAGAGTCCTCCAAGTTACTCCCAGCTGATCGAAGACATCCGAGAGGAGGAAGAGAGGCAGGCAGCCGAAGAAGTCTGTCCAGCCTGATCACCCAGGCCAGCCAGCACAGTACCCCTGAAACTCCCCTAGCGTGCTGGTCGTGAGCACTAAAAAGGAATTTACACAAGACAAGAGCCCTTGTGGGTCACACTTATTGTTCACATTCCAATAGCACCTACAGCAGGGATGGCCAATCTGTGGCTCCGGAGCCACATGTGGCTCTTCAGAAGTTAATATGCGGCTCCTTGTATAGGCACCGACTCCGGGGCTGGAGCTACAGGTGCCAACTTTCCAATGTGCCGGGCGGTGCTCACTGCTCAACCCCTGTCTCTGCCACAGGCCCTGCCCCCACTCCACCCCTTCCTGCCCCCTCCCCTGAGCCTGCCGTGCCCTCGCTCCTCCCCCTCCCCCGCAGAGCCTCCTGCACACCACGAAACAGCTGATCGGGAGGTGTGGGGAGGGAGGGGGAGGTGCTAATCGGCGGGGCTGCCGGTGGGTGGGAGGCACTCGGAGTGGGGTGGGGGAGCTGATGGGGGGCTGCTGACGTATTACTGTGGCTCTTTACCAATGTACATTGGTAAATTCTGGCTCCTTTTCAGGCTCAGGTTGGCCACCCCTGACCTAGAGGCCTTAACTGACATCAGGGCCCCCTGGTGCTAGGTGGGGCACAGACATTAACCCATCATCATATATGGGGTCAGGAAGGAATTTTCCATCGGGCAGACTGGCAGTGACCGTGGGTGTTTTTTGCTATCCTCGGCAGCGTGTGGGTGCAGGTCACTTGGCAGGATTATCTGGGTATATTTTACTTAATCATTCTCCTGCCATTCCAGGGGCCTCAGGTGCACCTCGGTCCTTACTATTCTCTGCAGTGGCACATAACAGTCTAGTCTCCTGTGGGCTGTGATACTTTGGTCTGATTTTGGCTGTTGCATTTAGTGTGTGGGTGCAGGGTGGTGTTGGTGGCCTGCAGACTGGGTGATCTAGTGCTCCCCTCTGGCCTTGAACTCTAGGACACATGCTAAGAGACTATCCCGATCCCTCACGAGCTTGCAGTCTGAACAGACAAAGGGGGACAAAAAGGAAGTAGTAGTATTTTTCCCCATTGCACATATGGGAAACTGAGGCACCGACCGATTGAATGACTGGTCCACGGTCACAGAGGGTGTATCTGGCAGAGTTAGGAATCGAACCCAGGTGTCCTGATGCCCAGCCCAGTGCATTTACCACCAAACCCTCCTTATACTTTCAAACTTGCACAGCGCTCCTGTGAGACCCCCCAGTACCATACTATTTCACACAGCGGGGGAGCAACTTGTCCCTGCCTACAGTGAGACTCTGTGTCAGAGGCGGGGTTAGAATTCAGGCTTGCCTGGCTCTGAGCTCTGTGCTCACACCAACGGACCATGACTCTACCACACTGAAAGCAACCACCTTTCCCAAAGTATGCGCCTAACCAAACTCAGACCACTGGCCACCCATCAACAATCAATGACCGACTGCCTGTAAGAGAAGCAGTCACACCGTGTGATTCCTTTAGTCTATGGGGCCTGCTCCGGCTGCAGTCTATGCACCGAAAAGCATCAGTGGCCGCAGCTGCACCAGCGTGAATTTCACCCCCTGCTGCTATTGGGATTTTCTTTTCCTTTAAAACAATTCTTGGGCTTGATCAAAAATACAATCAAAGTGCTAGACTGCACAGTAGATTGATTAACCTTTTTGGTGCTGCTACGTTATCAGAGACCCAGTACACGCTGCCTCTAACATGAACAAGCCCTTAACTTTGGAAGTATTAACTTGAGGTCACACAACTATTGTACTCATTAGCAGAGCCAGGGATAGAATGCAGGAGTCTTTGCTGCAAACAATACCATTGTCAGAAACAGCTGTCCAAACCCTTTGAAGTTCAGAGGTTCAGCTGGAGGTTGGGGTGAAGGGTCAAGCCACAAGGACAGAAGAGGACATGGGTTACTTGGAGAATACTCCTGCTGCAGAAACTTTCCCAGGCGTCATCAAGGGCAGCAAACCCGCCTGAAAACGTTATGCAAACAGCTTCACAGCTCCTTCTGCCAGAGCGCACACAAACATATCTAGCTCTGGCATTTCCTCCAGTGGAGTCTGCAGCTGCAGTCTTCTTGGCGCTTTGAACCAGTTTGGATTTTAAATGCCGTTGGATGAAAACACGCACCAGAGCCTGAGAAACAATCTTCCAGACGGACGGCAACAAATCTGTCTGAGGTTCTGGAATTATAGCACTGATAACAGACCCCCCCCCCACGTCAGCACCTAGAGTGCGCCTTCTTAGCTCCGAGCTAACGGCACGTCCTCTGGTGTGGCGGCGCGTTGAGGACTTCGGAGTGAAAACACCGCTAACGTATTGGCTGACAAGAGACAGGATAGGCAGTAGAACGAGCTGTTCTGGTCTGATCACTTTGCGGGCAGTGATCTGAAGCACCTGGCTGGACCAGGGCGCCAGACCCCCAAAGGCTGTCTGAGATAACCATACCACCTTGAACGCTGCCCCCGTGTCGGCTGCCTTCCGCTGTCCCCGCCCCTTCCAATGTCCAGCTCTGCCCTGGCTCTGTCCCGTTCTATTCCTGGGCCCTGTCACGTGAGCCTCCAGGTTAGTAACGGAACCAACACAATACCTGCCCTGCTGCAGCCCTTTCCAGGATCAGCCGCATGGGGTCGGTCAGGCCTCTGCCATGCCGACAGGTTGTATTGCTAGCCTGCCAGGAGCGTAGTCAACTGAAACGCCACCGCAGCCCTCCCCTCTCGTCACATCAGGGCTACACGGTGCACTTGTCTTGCTCAGCTGAAGGGGAACAAGACTCCGCAGTGCACTTGCTCAGCCTGTAACACCAACAGACCCCGGTCGACGGCAACCAGGATCGAACTCGGGACCTCTAGGGCTAAATGCATGAGCTAAAAGCCCTGTGGCCCTTAGCTAAGACTGTAACAGACTCATTAATCTCTCTAAGTGGTCTCGGTGCCACTAGAGGGGACAGAACACTACCCCCAGAAGGTGTGTGGGTTACACCTGGATCTTAGCCTCAGGCCTGGCGTGGAGAGCAGCTGCAGCTCTCAGGATATGGTTCACACTCTGAGAGCAAGTGGGGAGAGGCCGAGGGGGCGGAGAGAACGAGGGGCCTGGGCTCGGCCCTGTCCCTATTTGCTGGCCATGTGAAGAGGGGCGGAAGTGAAGAGGGGTGAAGTAACCTCACTCCACAGCAAGAGGGGAGCAGGCAGGAACTGTGGCTCTGAAGTAGGGATCTTTCCAGAGCTCCTCCTGGCACATCACAGCTACAGACAGCCCCTGGCTCAGTCTAGCCCCTAGCGAACAGCATATACAATCGCACCTTAGCAAGCACCAGGGGCTACCCACATGTATTTGAGCAACCTTTGGTATTAGCCCTGCGGCTCCCGGTTGCCCTGAGGTACACTGGGGTGATTTCACAGACATGCCTGAAGGCATCACTGCGTTCATCGGATTGAGCCTGTGTATTCATTTGTGCTAATCATTGTCCAACAACAAGTGTATCCGCCGGCTACAAAGGTGCCTAAGTATAAGTGACTTAATGGAGCCAAAGGGGGAAGATCAGAACTGTTTTCAAGATGATGATAATGATAATAATAATAATAATAATAAATACAGAGCTTTGTGCATTTGAACCCAAGGAGTGAAACTGACTATAAACAGAAAATGAAACCAACTGACCCCCAGACTGAGACACAAAAATAAACCAGAGAGATGGCAAAAAGAGCCGGTAAGTGAGATATTTCTGATCCTTTTGGGGTTTATTCACAATCTAAGACATTTTTTCACCAGCTACTTCTTATGATAAAGCTGCTCTGACTGACATCTCCTCTCCCAAACTGTCAGTCCCGATTCCCTGTGGCAACTATCAGGTTTTTCACTTAGCTGATCAACAGCACATCAGGAGACCTCAAGAGAGACCCGGACAGGGCTCCAGATAACAGGATTCCTCATAGGAATCATCCCACCACACCAGACCAATGCACCACCTACTTCCATATATTGAGCCTTATTTTCAAAAGTGGCCTCTAATTTTGGACCTTTCCGGTGCCCAACTTGCACTGACTTTTTGGCTCAACACCTCTGAAAATCCAGGCTCAACATTCTTCATCCTGAGCACCCCAAAAATAGAGGCACCCAAAATCCGAAGCCGCTTTTGCAAAATTATGGCCAGTCCCCAAAGCTCCCATGGTAAATGCAACTGCCTCTCTGGTAGCGGGAAGCTCTTCTCATCACTGCTTGGATATTTCACACCGTGGTGGCAGACACAGATCGATGGAGAGACTGGAAGCATTCTGCAGAACATCAGTGTGTCAGAACCTGGGTCGCACCCTGGAAACAAGTGATCTGCAGCCTTCAAATATACAACTTATCTCAACGGTGTTTCTGACAAAGAAGGCAACGGCCTAGCGGCAGGTCCTTATTTGGATCCCGCTTGCAAGGATGTGAATGGAAATTGCTGAGGGAAGTGGGAGAAAGATCTCGCCTTCCCTTGCCAAGGAAGCTGACAGACAAAGCCAGACGCAGGAAAGAGATGAATGGTGAGAGTGAGGGGCCCGAGACAGTGACACCTCATCAGCTGCCTCCCAAAACAGACCCACCCTGCCAAGTCCCAAAGCTAATGTGCTCCAGAGGTGAGGAGAGCAAATCAAAACCAGCTGGACTTACACATCGGCTTCGTCCCACAGGATGCAGGTCTGGTTGGTGGTTCCCTGGCAGGAGAGGAAGAAGAAAGGGGTGGGAAGGAAAAGAAAAGGAGATTACGGCTGTGCTGCCAACAGGGCATCTACAGAATTGACACGGGCACGGCATTGAACATGGCATTAACACACAGCGGTGTTTCAAACATGCCGCCATAGACCTCTGCCTTCTTCATGGCCATCTTCCGCTGTGGCTCAAGGGCCAGGGGAGAAGTGGAATGTACCACGCCCTAGTGATCACACTCACATTCATCAGAGCATCAAGCAGGGAGCTTGGCTCATTGTCTGATAGATCTCCCCCTCCGTCTCCCCACTCAGAACCCCATCCGACCCTCCTTTGTTGGAGCTGCAGGGTTGCCTGTTCTCGCTGGGCTCAGTCCTACTCCCATGGGCTGCAATGGAAGCAGGACCGTGTGTCTGTGGTATGAGTTGATCCTGGGGGAGAACCTGTGGCGAGATGCCACATGCCCTCGATGCCCGCTGACAACAATGGGAGATTTACCATTGGCTGCATCAGGGCTCGAGCCAGGCCAATGCTGAGTGCTTTCGAAACTCCTCCCCATGCGGGGGCTGGAAGAGGACATCCAGACTGGGAGACTGGAGGCACAGATTGGCTCTTAGACATGTAAATACTCTTCCTATGCATCCAAGGACTGACTCAGATATCCTGAGCTGGCAATGGACCTGCTTTTAAGGTGCCAATGACAACAGCGATCCACACTTCTCTAGCATTGCCTGAGAACTGCAAAGCACTTTGCAAACATTCATGAACAAAGCCTCTGCCCTCCGACGGTCAGTATCATTAGCCTCATCTTATGAGCAGGGAAACCGCAGCCCAGAGAGGCTGTGACTTGCCATGTCCCCTGGTGAATCGGAATCAAATCCTGGGACGAGACGCCCTGTCTCCCGAGTCCCTGTTACATCGCCTGCCTTCTGGGTTAGGGAAGTGGGTTCCCTGTAGTGAGTTTCACTTGCAGTCCAAGTTCCCAAGGACAATCACTGAGGAGGGAGTGACAGCAGGACACCAACGCCAACCTGATTTCACTGTGCCAGGCCTGTAACCTGCGAGCCTGGGCTAGGAGACGTGAAAGGGTCTGGCGCTGATGTTCACAGCCCATCCCCCCCCAGAAAGACCTGCTCGGCTTCACGCTATCCCGACACCCAAACCAAGAACGTAACTCCTGACGCCGAGGGCAGGGGACTTACATTGTACAGGTGGGAGAACTCGATCTCCAGGGGCGTGAGCAGAGTGCGGGGAGATGGCTTCACAGTCACCGAGATGACTTTGGAGTTCAGTACCGTGGCGTTCCTGGGGAGAGAAGGAAACCGGCACTTTAGAGAGGACGGAGACGGTTACACAGAGAGAGACCCACTGGGCTACCTGGAATAAGCCCAGCTACGACCATAGCAGTACGCTAGGCGTGGAATCGGTCCAATCCATGTAGTCAGCATCCAATGCACTTCCTGCTGTCAGACCCCACCCCACTGCTGTTCTGGAGCCCCTGCCAGCTCCACTGAGCTCCCTCTGGAACGAGAGCACTGGCCCGGCAGCACGAATGGATAACAAGGGACTCTCTAACCAACCAACTCCCTGGCATGGACTCGGATGGCTGCATTAGCCCCTCTCCTGGTACTTCAGTAACACCTGCTATCCCCCAATCTCAAAGCCCTTCGCTAAACCCGTTAACCCTCGCCACGCCGTGGGTAACGGGTGCGTACAATGTTATCTTCAGATAGATGGGAAATTAGAGAGACAAGGGGAGTGAAGTAATAGCTTTCATTGGACTGGATGAGAAGACAGAGGCCCAAACTTTCAGCCCAGGGTGTCTAATGTTAGGTGCCTAGACTGACATTTTCAGGAGTGGCTAGTGATTTGGGGGTCCCCGCTGGAGATGCCATAAAGGGGCCTGATTCTCGGAGGATGGGTGCTCAGCACTTTCTGAAAATCAGGCCCCTTTAAGGTGTCCTGAGTTGGGCACATAAAATCAGAGGTGAATCGTGGTCCTCATGTACTAGCCGGGAGCTGTGGGGCTCAGGTGACACATAGGCACCTACTTGCAGACAGCCACATTTGGTTGCCCATGGTGGCAGGGCTGGGAATAGATTCCGGGACACTCCCAGTCATCACTGCACTGACCACTAGGGAACACTCCTTCCCTATTCTGATTCTCACTTATCCCAGGCATGTTTTAAATCATTTGTTTTTCATCAGGGTCTTATTTTCTATTTACCCAATCACTATTGGGAAAGGCTTTGGGCAGCCAGTTTCTACTCTGGAGTGACGGGGGGCAGAAGGGGGAGTCAGACTTTTAACCCTTTGACTCCCTCTGTCCTGCCACCCCCTTCAACTCCAGACTGTGGCTTTGATACCAAGGGCCTCCATTTGGACTGTCACTCCTCTCTCAGGGTGGAACCCCCAGAGCTGGAAGGGACCTTGAAAGGTCATCAAGTCCAGCCCCCTGCCTTCAATAGCAGGAGCAAGTACTGATTTTGCACCAGATCCCTAAGTGGCCCCCTCAAGGATTGAACTCACAACCCTGGGTTTAACAGCTCAATGCTCAAACCACTGAGCTATCCTTCCCCAGCTCTAAGGCCACAACTATCCAAGAATTGTGGGATCGAAGAAGAAATGTAACATAGTTAAAAATAAATGTCTTTAATGCTATGTGTGATTAACCTGTGGAACTTACTGCTGCAGGAGATGATCAAGGCAAGTCAATAGAGAGGAGACCCATACATGAATAAGACTAGCCATTGCTATTTACCAGGGTAAATCTGTAGTGACTCCTTTTGTTTAAATGGAATGACTCTGGATTTAAACCAGTGTTACTGAAAACAAAATCCGATCCTTATTCCTCCTGCTCCCAGGAAATAGACTGATCATCAGTTGGGGTCAGGAAGACAGTTACCCTATAGTACGGCATTGCATGATTAAGTACATTATTGGGTCTACTCCCATCTCCTTGCAACATCCCTGATGGATTTTTCCTCCAATCCAGCATTTCTTCTGCACAGTCACAGGAGATTCAGGGCTGTGCATTGTTTAAAGAAAACTGGCCTTAATTAAGCAATGCCATAAATCAGGACCCAGGGGAGAATGCCCTGGCAGAAACTCCTGCGGAAGCCGGTTAGCAGCGCCTATTCACCACTCAGCCAGTGCAAGCTGAAATACCTTTGAATCCTTTGCATCCAGGATGTTTATTGCCCTTCCAGTCTCATTCCCAGCGCTGTAATGGAAGATATTACAGAATACCGTCCCTTGGCTCACTAATTCTAATTCACTAGCCACCCGCCATTGCCAGCGCTAAATCTGTAGGTATTTCAACGATTATCAGCGAGGAGAGAGGCCCTGGTGTTTATGGTAAATGGGCTCACGCTAATCAGTCCAGAACAGATTTAGAAAGTGCCTTAGGATGCTTAATTTACTGCCTCAGTACCAGCCTCAGAAAAAAAAAAAGAGAGAGGAAAAGAAAAGCCATTGCTGAGCACAAAAGCTTCAGCGCCCCGAGGCACTTTGCAGAGGCCTGGAACGCGGCAGACATGTGCAGCCATCCGTGCCACTCTGCTCCGCTCCCCGAGCCTGTCTTGAGCAGTACTGCTCTCGAATGGCACCGTGTGGCAGGCAGCTCCTCTCCCGAGCATGCAGCCCCAGATCTGTCAGGAACACGGCGACCCGAAATGCCTCACAACGGGGAGGGAGAGTGGGGGTGATTGGGTACAAATCCGCCGTGGGGAGGGGATTTCGATGCCACAGTTCTGCTCTGGCATCATATGCCCCGATCCTGCCCAATGCTGAATGCCCTTAGCACCCGCTGAGATCCAGGGAGGCGGGAGCATTCAGCACCTCCTTGCAGGGAGGAAATAGGGATCGTGCCAGGGAGAGAGGGGACTATTAACTCTTTGGCCTCCCCTGCAGCTGTCCTGAGTCTGGGCAACAAGGCAGAGATTTGAGAATTCATTTGATGAGTGGGTTTTGAGGGTTCATTCGCCAGCTCTTTCCACCTGTGACAGGTGCTGCATGATGCCCAGCGCTGGCGCCAGGGACAGTGTCCATGTCACACAGGTGTTGTGTCCCCACTGCTTGTGTCTCTCTGGAGGGGGACCACGGCTATTTCATTTCTCATCCAGACAGATCCCAAGGAATTACGATCCCAGGGAACCTGGCAGCCCATCATGATCTCAGCCCCAGAGGAGATGTTCGCTGAGAGGGCAGGGTTCTCGCCTGCCTCTTTGTAGGAGCATAACACCTCAGGAAGTAGCTACTACTTTGTGCTTCAGTGAGCAGAAGGGAAAGCCCTCCCTGGCGCAGCTGGCCATGTGATGTGCAATGCTGCACAAAAATGGAAAAAAATCCTCCTGACCACCCTGAAAGTGATCATCTTATGCCCTGAAGCATGAGCTTGGACTGAGCCAACTTCACGTGCAGCACCAGTTATTAGTGGCCCAAAAGTTATCCCTGCAGAACTAAATCCTCTCCCTCTTATGCAAGTAGCTCCACTGACTGCTCAGGTCCTGCCTGGCCCCTTTAATTTCCAGTCAAAGAAGCGGGTTTGGGGCTGTCCGAGCACTGAGGGGCTCCAGAAAGATAAGGGTGTCCTTACCTCTGGAGCGAGAGGATGCTCCCCAGGTTCCGGTACAGCACGGTGCCCACCACGAAGACGGACGAGTCATCTGTCTCTGCAAAGTGGCAAAGAGAAGGGAGAGAAAGACAACAGCACTGTGACGATCAGGGACGGTGAAAGCATCATCAGGGCCCGAGGGTAGTTTATGTTGGGCCCATCCTGCAAGCATTAGACTTCAGTGGGAACACATTCAGTGGGGGTAGACAGGAGACAGGGCATGGGAGTAATGAACACAACAGGAAGGGGGTCTTTGTGGAGGCTGCTGCACTCAGGCAGGGCCAAACGTGTCTCCTCGGATCTTCACTTCCCCACAGGCTGAAATTTCCCCCCTGTGCTGAGGGCCCAGGCAAGGCCTAGGTGCCATTTATTAGTTTCAGCGGGGCTGCTGCAGTGGGTGTCTAGCCTGGGACAGGTTATTTTCTCCCTGCCTCCCTCCCACAAGCCGCAGCACCTACACTCACCACATAGGGGCTCCCTATGGCCTAGCCTGGCTTTCAAAATCATGGACAAGGCTCCGCTGCCCTCAGCACCCCACAGGCAGCGCTCAGCACCTCACCGGCTCGGACCCTCTATAATCACACAGGCCCGAGGCCCGTGTATAGGCCTTGAGCTTTAACTGGACTGAGCCGGACTGGAGGTTTCCTGTTCAGAACTCCAGCTAATTCCTCCGACAAGGCCAGGACAGGAGGCACATGCTGGGAGTCTAATCGGAAGCAGCAGCCGCCCTGGCAGCGGCTGAGAGGACACAGCGGTTCGTTCACCTCCGGAGATCTCTAGGCGGGCTCCGCGAGCAAATCCGCAGAGCGGCTCGGAGGAGAAGGTCGCTAGCCCTCGCAGATCAGTTCCGACGACGAGCCGTCAGGGAGCCGAGCTATACCAGGAGAACTCCAGCAGCTGAGCGTGGGAGATTTTCACCCACCGGCTGCAGAGCCCCCGCCTGACCCAGACCCGTCTCCATCCCCGCACGACTCTGCCCTTGACATCAGGCTGTTCTCTTCTCTCTCCGGAGGATGTCGCCGCCGTCGGTGAAAGAGCCACGAACGCCGCATGGCGGGGCCCGGCTCCACTGGGCTGGCTCCCTCACGCTGGCATGATGGACCCTGATGCTATCTGACACTGCACAGCCGGGGCAAAAAGGCCAAGAGGCCGCAGGCCCTTCAGTTCTAATCCCAGATGAGCCTCCAACTCGGTTGTGTGACCTCTGGGCACGTCACTTGCCCTCGCACAACCCAGCTGGGAAAAGCAACAACCCCCCTGAAAACGAGATGCTACATCTGAGCAGAAACTTAATGGGTACAAACATTTATTTGTCCTCTGGCCTGGTCCTGCAGATCCCTACACAGACAAGATCCCCTTCCCCTCCTTTTTGGTAGGACCCCCACACACACATACCCCAGGCTCTCACACTCGCGTGATATCACAGGTGAGCAGAAAACTTTAACCCCACGGGCCTGATTCTCATGTACACCCTTCTGGGCATGCAAAGAGGCTGTCATGTAAATGAGATTCGGGTCTGAATTTCTTGGGTCTTTATCAAGACTTTAGCGACGGAACTGCTCCGTCTTATTTATGACAGAACAAGGAGCAATGGTCTCAAGTTGCAACGGGGGAGGTCTATTTTGGATATTAGGAAACACTATTTCACTAGGAGGGTGGTGAAGCACTGGAATGGGTTCCCTAGGGAGGTGGTGGAATCTCCTTCCTTAGAGGTTTTTAAGGCCTGGCCTAGTTAGGAAGATTTAGTTGGGGTTGGTCCTGCTTTGAGCAGGGGGTGGGACTAGATGACCTCCTGAGGTCCCTTCCAACCCTGATGTTCTATGAGTCTATGAAATTACACCAACAGGTTACCTGGCCTGGCACAGTGTTTTATCTTGATTATCCTTTCTTCAGTAGCCCGGTCACTGGAAGCTGCGCACCTGCACACGGAGCTGTGAAGATTTTTGAGCATTGGCCTGCTAAACCCAGGGTTCTGAGTTCAATCCTTGAGGGGGCCACTTAGGGATCTGGGGCAAAAATCTGTCAGGGACAGTACTTGGTCCTGCTGTGAAGGCAGGAGACTGGACTCGATGACCTTTCAAGGTCCCTTCCAGTCCTACACTTCTATGAAAATTGCATGCCCGGCTCTAGTTGTGTCTTGCAGGCATGATGGATGGCCGGTTTTAAAGTTCTATGGTCGGCTCCTCAGCTGGCGTAAATCATAGAATCATAGAATATCAGGGTTAAAAGGGACGTCAGGAGGTCATCTAGTCCAACCCCCTGCTCAAAGCAGGACCAATCCCCAACTAAATCAGCATCGCTCCCTTGAAGCCAACCACTAATTCCCACCCACTGAAGACCGGGGTCTTTATTTTAGCGAGCTGCAAAGCGGTTGTTCTATAAAGCAGGGGTGGCCACACTTACTGACCCCCCGAGCTGCATATGGCAATCTTCAGAAGTTCAAGTTCAATAATGTAAGTCCTAATTTGGGGTATCTAACCATTTATTGTGCTTGTTGTAAAGGACGTAATGCAGTTTACAAGGCAGTGATCTCTTCCTAGCCTGAGCTGCAGTTCTGGATTTAGTCTTTTCTCTGCTACTGACTCCCTGCTTGACCTTGGGGCAGTCACTTAACTGTGCTGCGCTTCAGTGTCCCCATCAGCAGAATGGTGGTTCTAATGCTGATCTACCCAATGGGACGGACTCTGCAGCTTCATGAATGGCTGTGCTTGGAGATCTTTGGGTGAAAGGTGCACCGGGAAGCTAAGGGATCACGTCAACAACTCGGACAGTCTCCTGCCTTTGCCTCAGCAGAGGACGGTGCCGTCTGATGAAGAAAGCGCAAACTGCCTGCTCTCGCTGATGAAGCCAACCCACACTGGGCACAGCTACAGAGAAAGGGACAAGGTGATGGCTAGTCCCCATTGCAGGCACAATTTAGGCTCCTCTTATTGAAGTACTAGTCTTAAATATTTAGGGCCCAGGCCTGCAAAGAACCGAACACCTTCCACGCAAAGAGGAGCCCTGTGAGCTTACTGAGAACCGAGGCTGACTTCAGTAAGCGGCGTCTACACCCAGTACCCCACAGGATCATGTTTTTGCAGCTGATCCCAACCTCAGAAGACTTGCTGCAGCTAACAGATGGTCCATGGAGTAGCTACAGAATCAGACCCTGGCTGAGTGCTCTAGGATCTGAGCCCTGCAGTTTTCCTTTAAGAGCTGAGATTCAGGATGGCTTGGCTTATGCTCAAGCGAAGGCTGGATTTGCTCGGTTTGCTCCCCCCCTCTCTCTCCCCATGCTGTTTGGGCCTGATAATAGACTGCCGCGGAGCAAATGACCCCCGAGTGATTAATGCCCCCTTTCCTGCAGCTGATGTGTGGTTACAGAGGATTACACACAGGAGGCACAGACATCACTCCAGCTACACGGCCACTGCTCATCCGGCGGCCAAGTATTGCCTGCCTGCCCGGCCGCCAGAGCCAGCCAGGCTAATAACCCGGAACGTTACATATCCGCCGCACGATGAATGGCAACCTTTTCTTCTCCCTCCCTGCCTCCCCCCGAAAAACTCCCTCCATTGCCACTCGGCACTAGGAGCCTATTTTCATGAAAAATACAAATCATTAAATTGGTAACAGTGCTCCCAAACCATTCCAAATGCCAAGACGTTCGCTCCCAGAGAAGCGTCTTTGTGTGCGCTGGTTAACGGCACCGAAATGATGCCGCAGACCAGAGAGAAAACAACACACAACCCCCACTGAGGGCTGGAAGGAACAAGTTCAGGGTCCAGCCTGCACTGGGAGGGGACGTCCTGCCCAGCTGATGGCTCGCCTGGAACCCAGCGCATCAGGTTCCTCTCAGACTAAGTGGAGCGAGTAGGTTATTATTGTCTGCAATGTGCCTCAGGTGCATTGCTGCTCTGGGGTTTGGCTCTGCCTCCAGCTGTTTTCTAAGCAAGAAGCTGTTGTGTCTAGTAATGGATCCGCGCCCGAATCCGGGACGTGAACGAATCTCCTGAACTTGCAGGGGAGCTCAGACGTGGATCTAAACTACGCCTCATCTTTAAGGCTCAGTGCTGCGTTCAGGGCCAGTTCCTCTTGGGCAGATACTCGCTAGCTGAGAGCAGAGCTTGCGGACAGAGCGTAAGTGATTGACGCCCCCTTGACGCTGAAGAACAGCGATGCTGCAGCGGCACTCCCTTACCTGCCAGCCCCGTAGAGAGGATGCTCTTGGAGATGGTGACCTTGTCCTCGGAGGTCCTGGCCCAGTCCACCATGCCCCTCCAGCCTTTCATGGGGAAGCTGATGTCAGTGGCTGCATTGGCGGGGAGTTTGTGGATGCTGAGGACTTGAGGGGAAACAGAAACAGTGAGTAAAGCAAGGCCCAAATGGCCCGCTCAATATTCACACTTCCATCACTGAAAAACTTGTAGGTGCACTAGCAGGACAGGCGCTTGGCAAGAGTCGGTATTTGCTCTCACATACACGGGTGTAAATCCAGAGTAACTCCATTGTCTTTGTTTACACTGGTGTAAATCCAGAGTAAACTGACTTCATTTACAGCAGTGTGACTCCAGAGTGACTCCAATAACTTCATTCACATTGGTGCAACTATGAGTAGAAATTCAGTCCCTGACCATTCAAAGACAATGAGCACCCAAAATTTTGGATTTTCCACTCTTTGAAAATGCGGCCCTCCATGTTGTATGTACGGTGCAAGGGGGAGCTCAGACCAGACAGATGGCGTTCCTTTAGCCTGGAGAGAGGTCAAGGCCGTGCATGAACTGTCTCAGAGAAAGCCCCTCCTTGCCCATTTGGCTAATGGAGCACCTTGGGGCAAACCCCTCTTTAGCTGGTGGGACGGTGCTGGTAAGAACAAGCAGGGCTCTGGGAAATGTCTCTCCCTGCCTACCATGAGTTGAGGCGACTGGGGATTGAGAAGGGATGAGCTGTGAGCACACGGGGCTTTGTGATCTTGGTGGCCAAGAGTGTGGATGAAAGCAGAGGAAGCTTTAACCAGATCCTGTCCAGGAGAGCTGGGATCTCTGGCATGGCAGAAGGTATTTGTTCAGCGAACGTCTGTGCGTAAAGCAAGGTGATAGCAGTAGGCAGGTGGAGCTGGAGTTTCTGTTCACTGAGCAGGATCCCCCTGCATCCTTCTGTCCCTCCATACTTCCTCAGCCTCCTCCACCCTCGGATTAAACTCAAGACACCTTAACCCAAATGCTGCCCTTGTTCCCAGCCATATGATCCTAGCGATGGCACTGGGCTTGTACTGATGTGAATGGAGCTGTTAGCCTGACCAATGATGTTTTATGCCTTGAACCATATGTTCCATCACACCTAGGCGGGACACACAGAGAACATATTTGCCTTCTTGGGAGCATGAATGCAGCACTCAGCCTGAGACGCTTGTACCATCCCTTTGATAAACTCTGGAGGGAGCAGAGAGAAGAAGGATGGTCTTGGGTTTGAATGAGTGGGCTGCAACTTAGGAGAGCCCCGTTCCATCCCCAGCTCTGCCAGACTCCCTCTAGGACCCCGGGCAAGTTATTTCATCGCTCTGTGAGGAGAACAACCCTTCCTTTCCCTCAATCTTTGCCCGTCCCATCTACTGAGCTTGTAAACTGATGAGGGCAGAGACTACCTCTTCCCATGTGTATGTACCAGGGCTAGCACCAGGACCAATCTCAGCTGAGGTCTCTAGGCATTACCAGAACACTGCTTCTGTTACTGGTGTCGGTCCACTGGCCTGGAGTCCCATCCTTTACAGCGGCTGATTCTTGACGGGAGAGCTGACCTGCCTGCTCCAGCCTCCGTCGGCCTTAGAGAAGCGCGAGCTCTGCTGACAGCTGAGGACAGCACTGCTTCACTTCACCTCCCGTTACCCCAGAAGCCTTCCAAGTTAGCACATTTCCCACTAAGAGTAACAGCGGGGAGCCTGAGCCCAAGGACCCGGGCTGCATCTGCTCCCTCCCTTCCTCTTACGTGAGAACAAGTCACTGCTCCCTCCCGGCCCCTGGCCAGCCTTTTCCCCTCCCCAGGCTCACAGCCAGCTCATAAAAACTGCAAAAACCAACGGCCTGGTTTGAATCTGCCTGTGGAGCAGGGGAGGGGAGCGGAATCCAAACCGACTCACCTAGATTGTCCGTCACTTGGTAGGAATCCCGGAAATCTTTCATGCGAAATCCAATGACATCAATGAAATCCTCCACAAGCCTGAACAGCTCCTTAGCATTCGGTCCCATCTGCAAACCCAATGAAGAGAGGTCAAATATTTAGTGGCACAGATAGCAATGAGCTCACCCTGGGCCTCTCCAAGGGCCAGGATTCAAGCCAGGCTTATCCCACACACAGAGAGCCGGAAGCATTCTCTGCTCATGCTGGAGTACCGCGGAGTAGTGAACAACCATGGGGGGCAGAGAAATGATCCAAGGAGATAGAAACACGGACAGGAAATGACAGTATAAGATTCGGTTTGGGAAAACGCAGCTGATGGCCATGGAGGAGAATAGTCCTGACCACAACAGGAGGGCAAAACCACAACGGGAGGGCGCTGATAGTGACCTACCAACCTACCCTCCTTCCTCAAGGTTACTTATCCACCCACCAGTCTGGCCCGGGAAAGCCACAGCAGACATTTACAGGTTCCCAGGACCTGCAGTTAGCTTAACGTGGCCAGCAAATGAGACATGCCAGGCCATACCTTCAGGTGGTGTAACTCAGCAGTGCTCCATTTACATCCACTGGAGGAGCTGGCCTGATGTGTCCACCAACAAGGCCAATGTGATTTGGCGCTGCACATGCAGAGCCATCACGTGATGGGGCACAGAGGTAATAGATCCCAGAGGCAAACCCTGAGAGCCTCACTCATTCAAAACTCCCCTTCAATTCGTGGACTTGGGGGGATCTGGTTCCTGGAATATTGTGCTCAGCTCTGGGAGTCAACATGACTGGAAATCATTGAGCAAAGAGAGGGAGTCCAGAGGGTCCTTGCCCGCACCACTGTTCCTGGACTGAGTACAGCTAGGCTGGTCCAGACTCAACAGGCTAAGCAAAGGGAACGTTTTCACACAGCTGTGAAACAGGATGCAATACCACTGTTCGAGCACTGCTGTTACAAAAATGGGGGAGCCCATTCCTCAAATCTGGGTACACCAAGAGCATGTCTAAATCCCAGCTGGGAAGCAGACATCGGAATTTAGGCAGGGAAGCGCCTCTCTTAGGCCCATATAGTACGTATCCCCTTGAATGCCCGCACCCAGAATATTTAGATGTCCCACGGGGGTGCCAATGTCTGAAAACTGGGGCCACCATGAGCTGTTGTTGGAGGGGATGTTCTGGCCCTTTCCTATGTACAGTTCTCTGTTGAGAGCCTTCATACTGAGGAGTACTGATCTCTGAACCACCTGGTCCTACCTCCATGAGAGACCGCTGCTCCCTACCACGGCCCTCCAGCGGGACCCTGGCTTAGACTGTCATGCATACAGCATGGATCATTCCCAGTAGCAGGACCCCAGCTGCTAGAGGTCTCCTTGCCAAAGCCTGGTTGTGTTTAGTGACACAAGGCATGACCCTGGGCCAATGTCTCTAACCTACAACAACTAAAACCTAACTCCCCAAACACTCCTAGACTTAAAATTCACACCTGCCTATGCACAGGAGAATTGAGAGAAATAAGGACCATTGTGTTTTGTTTTCTTTATATACCCTGTCACAATTTTGCCTGGTACTTCGATATCAAAGTAATTGCATCTTAGATCGATCATAGGTTGATTGCACAGTTTAGTGATCAAGCAGTTGTACAAACAGCTACCTGTAGAGGGGAATATCCCCGGCCAACCCATAGATCTGCGTAGGAAGAGAATACTGTTAAACAGTCAGGGAAAACTCTCCATCTGAGCTGTCACTGAATATGCAGCGAGAACAGGGGAAGGAATAAGACACTAAATGTGTGCTACCATATGAGAGTTGTTGGGTTTGTTTGGTAGGTTGGTTGGGTTTTTTCTTTTTTTTTAATGGAGAGATGGTTGCTAAAGTCCTGTATTAAAATGGCATGGTAGATTGTGTGTGCCTGCACCTATCCCCTCCGCTAGGTGGACTGAGACTAGATCCAATGTATGTTGCCCTCTAGCGGTTGGAGGATTTTAGAGACGCTATTACCAGTGATTCTCCTCTTGGTGCTCATGGGAGAGCAGACTCTGGATTTAGAACTGAAGTTTTAGGCCAAGATCCTATTTCTCATTCAAACATACGGGAACTGGGCATCCATATCCCTTAGGCATGGTCCTCGTGCTGTCTATAATAGTGGCGGTGGTCAAAAGATGAAAGATCCTCTGATTGATATCAAAGCAGCGCAGAAAATAACATCCGCTGTCATGAGAGTGCAGACTGGTCACGCCGCAGGAATGAACATCGGGGGTTGTCAGAGGCCAGCAAGCCAGGTTTACAACACAGGGAAGCTGATAAGGGAAAACCACTGGGAACTAACTGCAGCCGTGAGAAAACTGCAACTATTTTTATGATGATCAACAGGGTTCCTGCGTTGTCATGACGACTCAGCAGAGTCCACTCCACAGTGACTATTCTGAAAGGTGGATGTAGACACGTATTTGCTAAATTGAGCATTCACCTCCTCTGGAACCAGCCAGGGTCATCAATTTCCAACTATGCTGGGGAAACACCAGCTAGAGGGGCAAAAGGTGAGCTCAGTCTCGAGGTCTGTTCAATACTTGGTCTGACCCCGTTTACCTAGGTAATGCACCCCTCCCCCTATCTGACTCATTTCAGAGAAGCCTCCGAACAGACGTCAGGTGGTAACATCTTCCCACCATTACTGACCTAGCCCACCTTTGACCTCTTGCAGAGGAGCCAATCCCTTCCAAGCTCAATCAACGTTCAGTGCCTGCTATGCGCCAACAGCACAAACCTTCCCTGGAGCTATTTATTTTCATTTCATTTCCCCTTATGCAACAGTCTTTCCCTCACCCCCTTGACGTAGGGGGGTCTCGGATTAAACCGGCAGCTCCTTAGCTGCCAGAGAAGTACAGTGGCCATTCTGAAGAAAATTGACCTTTAAGGTTTCATGTTTGTGCCGGGCAATCGTCTCTCACTCCTGTGCTGTTTGCTGCCCCTTCTGAGGGGGTTCACCAGCCAACACGGCAGCTAAAAGAGATGCCATATTGTGACCCATGGCTCGTGATCTCCTCAGTGGAATACACTCCACCTGATGGACGCCTGTCAGAAACCAGACCTGCCTGTGGTGACGTTGGCTTCCGAGACACAGGCACACGAGGCATTGTGTTCTGAGATGCAGTAAAGTGGAAGAGACAAGGGAAGAACTAGTACCGACAGGGAGCCATCAGTCAGCGTCGCCTGTGAACAGGCTTTGCCTTCAAGGCAGTATCATTTCACTCTGATGCGGCTCCCCGGGGCTGCAGAGAGATCAGCGCTGTTGAGCAGTGAGCTCTGCGAGGATTTTTCAGTCCAGGTTAGGGACAGTGGGTAAGTCACCTACATGCACAGGCAGAAAATGCAACTGAGGCAGGGTAAGGATTGGGTAAGACATAGACGGGACATATAGCAGTGCCTAGGCCCAGACAGGGCGTGCTTTATCTGCCGAATTACCCATCATGTTCTCTAACTGCCAGCATCCCTGGGGAGACACCAGGTGACCTTGTGAGGAAAGGGTAGCTAACAAATAAATGAACCCTTGCTCAGCTCGAACTGAGCCAAAGCATTAGTTCAGATGGCAGAGCACAATCCTGGCCCTTTAAAATCCTGCCTGAGTCTTTTCATACAGGACTCAGACTTGGGAGCAATCTTAAAGGGCCAGGACTGCACTTGGCTCTGAAGTCTAGCAGGATCCATTTTCCTGGTCGCCGCTGATTTCTCCAAGCAGGGTCATTCAGCCGACACATCTCTTTCGCTGCAAGGCATTGTGTTGGTGATGCCTAGCAGTGGCTGGAGGAGGTCTAGCTCTTCTGGGTAAAACGGATGCCCATTGAGTACAACACCTGCCAGGCACACAGAGCGGTGAGATCACCCAACCCAAGGGGAAATGCCCATAATCCCTCCCCCCCATGCCACAGGCTGAGCGCCAGCATTATTTGGGTTGTATGTTTACGTAGCAGGTCCATACCATCTGAGCTTCCTCCCACTTGTCCCGGTTTTCCTCTGACAGCAAGTTGCTGATGATCTGGACAAAGTTCTAGAGAGGCGAGATAAAAAAGGAAAAGAAAGTCGTGATCAGAATATGACGGAGTGGCAGGACGTGCCCCACAACATGTTAGAAGGCAGAGAACATTAGTATTAGCAAGAAGAGGATCTGCCCTCAGTCACAGAGCACTGGTCTTCCCAAAGCACTGGACAAACCAAAGCCCTGCTCCCAATGAAATAAGTAGCAAAACTCCTACTGCCTCTCCTGGAGAGACGAGTCAGTACCTTGCTCACCACCTGAGTGCAATGGGGCAGCCAGTGAGCACTACACGACTCATTACCCACCAGGCCACAGCAGAAAGCAAAGGATTCTGCATGCCGTGGAGAGGGCAAGGGATGGGCGTAGGCGGACATGAGGCAATGATAAAATGCCAAGAGGGGTTTTGACTATGAGGGGTATGGAGAGCAGCAGAGTTGCCCACAGTACATCTGGCTCCCGCGGGCTCTCTGAGCCCCTCACTTTCACAAGGGGATGGGCTCAGGCTGCAGACCGCAGGCCCAGATTTTGGAGATCTTGACATCCAGGAGTAGTGGGGATCTGGGGTTTTGGCTCGGCCTATTACAGAGACAGCAAATGCTTGTGGTTTGGGCCCGGTTTCAGAATTCATGGCCAGGTTCAGAATTCGTGGGTGTTCTATCCATCTGGGAAAACTTACCGAGGGACATGATGGATTCTCCATCACTTGTGGTCTTTAAATCAAGACTGGATGTTGTTTTAAAGGATCTGTTCTAGCTCATACTGAAGTTATGGGCTTGATGCTGAAAGTATTGGTTGAGGTTCTCTAGCCTGTGCCATACAGGAGGTCAGACTAGATTATCATAATGGAAAACCTATCTATCTATCTATCTAGCCAGCCAGCCAGCCAGCCAGATATTTCTCTGGCCCCCATCACCAGAGTATCTGACCACTTCATCATTCATGGATTCTCTCCTCACACCACCCGTGGGATATAGAGCCAGATTATCCCCATTGTACAGAAGGGTGGATGGAGGCACAGGGCAGATTAAGTGACTTTCCAAAGATCACACAGGAAAGCTGAGCGAGGGACGGCACCCAGGTTTCTCCAGCCCAAGTGCAGCGCTCTATCCCTAACTGTCGTTTGGCCCTATCTCGAACAAACAGAGAAGTTAGGTTTCTCCAGCTCAGCCACTCCTGTCCCTCCCCACCTTTGCAAAGGTCTCAGCATGTGAGGCTTTGCATAGCCGTTATGAGTTAATGGATTTTCTCTGCACACTCTGCTGGGTCCTAGCTTCACTTGACCAAACCTTCACTGCTAAGAGAGACCCTCAGGGGGAGATATTTCACCCCGTGAGTAACACACGGGAAATATAGAAGCCAAGGTACCAAGCAGACCCCTTCTCCAGCAGATCCATCCCCCTTCCACCGAAAAGTCATTGCTGGCACGGGGAGTGCCTTCATGCTCTGAAGCCAGCGAGCACAGGGGCTGCCAGACTAGATTAGCCACTGCTTTATCCAGCCCAGTCGCCGGGCTTTATGGAAGAAGACAAAACCATTGCCCGTGGTGGGAAAGCTTCTGGTGGCTCCATCTCCATTATAACTGGGAAAGGGGAATGACAGAATGAACTGTCAGAGGAAGAGGGGCTATCCAGGCAAAAGTTCTGCTGTGCGAGTGAGAGCTAGAGATGTGAAGGTAGGAGATACAGAGTTCAAAGCCATTGATTTTCCTCTCCGTTTTCCCCACCGTTGCAGACACCATGGGGAAGCAGATCCTAGAGGACAAGTTTAATATTTCAAGTTGTGGGCTGATGACCTCTCCCGAGGACAGATCTGTAGCCAGTCTGCATGTAACTGCTGAAAGTAAAGCCCAGGGCAAGAAACCCTCAGCCTTCTCCCACATCAATATATAAACACCTAATACCCAAGGATCATCTCCCCTCTCGGCCATTAGACTGCAATTCCTTCCAAATAAAGCACCAAAATCCATTAGACGCCACAGAAAGTGCTGCTGGGTTGAATCAGCTCGAAATGACTTTGCTCTTCAAGTTATTAGTTCATGAACCAGTGGGGATTGGGTGGGGGGGAGCTCATTAGCCTGGGAAGTGCACATTGGGAAATGAGGCACATCACGGAGGTAAGCAGAGACATTTCTGATTTTTCTCGGCTTTCATCAAGTATAAATAGATTCCAGTGTACGTAGTGGTCGCCCCAAACCCTGTGTGTATGTGCCCGTGCCTTAGACTTGCCCAGTGGCACCCATCCCATCATGACGTGCATCTCTCTTCCTCAGCTCACCTGTACATCCCCAGCAGCGGGGCTGTAATACGCCCTACGGAAGATCTCGGTCATATTCCTGAGTACGTCGATGGTGGACAGCAGGTCCCCGCTGTAGCTGGTCCCATCCTGGGAGATCTCCACGAGGTTTTGGAGCACTTCAGATACCCCTTCTCCCATCAGCCCCCTCTGGGCTTTGGAGAGATGCTCCCTTGTCTGAGACGAGAGAAGAGCACCATGAGTCAAACACACGTTATTGGGGATCAGTGACGTTCTCAGGCCTCAGGAGCACAGATCAGATGACCACCATGGTCCCTTCTAGGCATATGTCACCTAATCAATTCCCTGCCATTGCAGGGGCCTCGGGTGTTGATACATGGGTCTCTCCTGTTCTCTACCTCTACATGACAGTTCGGTCTCCTGAGGACTGAAATGCTTTAGTCTAAACCAAGTTCTTTGGCTCAGTATAGGGTAGCGGGGTGAAATGTAATGGCCTGTGATATACAGGAGATCGGACTTGATGGTCTAATGGTCCCTTCTGGCCTTCAGCTCCATGCAATCTGGGAGAGTCTGTGATATCTCTGAAAGGTCTTAAGTGGCTATCGGAGACAACTGAATTCCCACTTTCTTTGTAACCAGAAAGGGAAGTGTCCCTGAAGATTCAGAAGAGGCTATTCTGCCTCATAATCTTGCTGCTGCTGGCTACCCCAGCCTGCAATGGAAGATTTTGCTCACCACTCAGTCCTGTCGCTGTCTTATAACTGAGTTACAGCCATCTCAGCCCACAGACGGGAATGAGGATGGTTCTGCTGCGGGCACTGACCTTCCAGACAAGCCACCAGAGAGTGGCAGAGGCAGGCCAAGTATTTACAGTTTTTATTATGATGATAACAGCTAAAGGACCCAACCGAGAATGGAGCCCCATCATGCTAGACACTAAAATCCCCAGCGAGAGACTATCCTGTCGCCAGGGGGTTACAATCTAACTAGACAAGACAGACAAAGGGGGGACAAGGAAGAATTATCAGCCCCATTTTATAGCTGGGAGCTCTGTGTTTTTCTCTGTGCACAGATCTTATCAGGATAACGGATTGAGGGGACAGTAATGCCTTCCGTTTATAACACCTTCCCTCCCAAAGGATCCCAAAGTGCTTTACAAACTCTCCTTTCATGGCCGCTGAAATGCAGCAACGACACTGCACATGGGCTTAGGGCAGAATGAGATGACATCCTATCTTTTAACACTGCAGGGTGAATGTCAGGAGACTGGAGTTTGGCCAGGATACCGAGGTTAACATCCTCTACTCTTGCAAAAAGTGCTAGGAGCCATTAAATAATCACAAGTGGCCAGGCCTCTGGTGTAGGATTAGTCCAAACGACAGAGCCTTCAGCACCATTGCACCCTCTAACCCAGTTATGGGTCACTGGCTCACTACTGACTCAGGGGGAAGAGTGGGTCACTACTGGATCAGTGGAAGCCCTTTGAGTTTCTCTGGGGAATCTCCCATCTAAGTAAAACGCGACAATGGGGGGAAATGGATCCATTCAGATGAGAAGTGAATCTTCCTTACCATCATCTGTATATTCCTGTAGTCAATGGAAACACACTTGATGTAGGTTGGAGTCTCCCAGTACGCTATCCCCTCTTCATCTAAAGTGCATCTTCGCAGGATCAACCCTAAAGGAGAAAGAAAGGGGCATGGAAGAGAGGACAGATGGATGTGGGCAAAGGTGATCCAGTGGATATATTGTAGTTGGACTTTCAGAAAGCCTTTGACAAGGTCCACACCAAAGGCTCTTGAGAAAAGTAAGCAGTCATGGGATCGGTAGGAAGGTCCTCTCACTAACTGGTTGAACGATAGAAAGGGTAGGAATAAATGGTCCGCTTTCACAGTGGAGAGGGGTGAAAAGTGACATCCCTCAAGGATCTGTACTGTGTTGTTCAACATATTCATAAATGAGCTGGAAAAGGGGTGGGAAACAGTGGGGTGACAAAGTTTGAAGGTGATAGCTTTATTCTTGAGCTGTCTGTGAAGAGTTACAAAGGGATCTCACAAAACTGCGTGACTGGGCAACAAAATGGCAGATGAAATTCAGGGTTGATAAATGCAAAGTAAGGCACGTTGGAAGACATCATCCCAACTATACTTATAAAATGATGGGGTCTAAATTAGCGGATACCACTCAAGAAAGATCTTGGGGTCATCATGGATAGTTCTCTGAAAACATCCGCTCAATGTGCAGCGGCAGTCAAAAAAGCTAAGAGAATGTTAGGAACCATGAGGAAAGGGATAGATAAGAAGACAGAAAATATCAAAATACCACAATGTAAATCCATAGTACGCCCACACATTGAATACAGAGTGCAGTTCCGGTTGTCCCGTCTCAAAAAGAGATGTATTAGAATTGGAAAAAGTACAGAGAAGGGCAACAAGAATGATATGGGATATGGAACAGTTTCCACATGAGGAGAGATTAAAAAGACTGGGACTGTTCATTTCAGAAAAGAGACGACTAAGGGGGGATTTGATAGAATCACGAATGGTGTGGAGACAGTGAATAGAGAAGTGATATTTACTCCTTCACGGAACACAAGAACCAACAGGCACCCGATGAAATGAATAAGCAGAAGGTTTTAAACAAACAGAAGGAAGTATTTCTTCACACAACGCACAGTCAAGCTGTGGAACTCGTTGCCAGGGGATGTTGTGAAGGCCAAAAGCATAAGTGGGTTCAAAAAAGAATTAGATCATTTCATGGAGGATAGGTCCATCCGTGGCTATTAGCCAAGATGGTCAGAGACGCAACCCCATGCTCTGGGTGTCTCTAAGCCTCTGACTGCCAGAAGCCGGGATTGGACAATGGGGGATGGATCACTCGGTAAATTGCCCTGTTCTGTTCATTCCCTCTGAAGCACCTGGCACAGGCCACTGTCGGAAGACAGGATACTGGGCTAGATGGACCATTGGTCTGACCCAGTTTGGCCATTCTTATGTTCCTATGGAAACCCTGAGCATTCTCGTGGAGGGTACCCACAGCAAGCTGACTTAGCTAGAGATGCACACAAAGTGCACACAGACAAGTGCTGAGCACACACCACAGACACTAGCGCTTTGGGTGGGCTTTTTTAATCTCCTTTCTCTGCATCCCCTCGGTGTCAAGGGGTGTGAGAGCCGAAGAAAACCACAGTGGAAGCACTTGGCTGGCAATTTAGACCAGGCTAACTGGAACATGGGAGGCAAACCCATGAGTCCCAGAGAACCTCGCAAAATTGCCTGATTCTGTATCTCTGAGCTGAGGGACTAAAGCAGCAATGGCCGCTAGGCTTCTCCGGAGATCTCAAAAGAGGATAAATAACCAACAGCACCGCCTTTGAGCTGAGGTACTCGGAAACCCCGAGCACGGCCATTCGCCTCCTCTGTGAGTCCTGTCCATTGTCCTTCGTTACTCTGGTCACTCCTAATTTAGAGTGATCTGCCGCTTTGGCAGCCTTTGCTTTGCTCATACCATCCCTCCTGCCATGGAGAAAGAGGTGAATCAACGATGGAGAAGATGAAGGAGGTCATCTTGTCTGACCCTTCCTGCAGGCACAGTGGACACAGTGGACTCTCCCTCTTTGAGAGTCCCCCAGGAGCAGGTGTGGCTAAATTCACAATCAGTCTTTTATTGCTAATCAGTTTAGTAATCTTCCATTGGATGCACTTCCTTTAACCTGATTGCGGTGCAATCGGCAGACCCTCCCGTGACTGCTTACTCCAGGCTGGGACCTAGGCAGAGACTGTGCCAGTGGATGATCCTCGATAGCACAGGTTGAGTGATCCAAAGAGAACTACAGGGGCTGTCTATGTCCAGCAACCTCGCTAAAAAAAAACCCTTTACAGGTATCACAGATGAATCCTGTGCCTCCCCCACCCCCATCCCTCCATCTCAGCTCCCATCAAGCACCAAGAAAGCCCGTGAGGTCACCTCAGTCAGTGCCACCTAAGAGCTGCCTCTGAGCCCTCTCACCGCTTTGACTAGGAGATGTGCGTTGCCCAGCAGCACAAGGCTACACCGCCTCAGGAGGACAGCGGTGCCAAGAGAAAACAGATGCAGCCACCATGTGCTTCTGGAGAAAGCTCCCCAGCAGTCACGGACTGTATTAAGTCCCCTCCTCGTATAACACATCCTGGTCCTCTCTAGGTCAATGAGGACCGAGAACTCCCTGAGTTTAAGTTGACTCCACAGGCAGAGCGTGTCGTTCTCCTTACCAGTGGCATTGCGAGGACACCGGACAGCCGCAGCGTCTCCGGCAGGCGTTTCCTTCCACACCACGGAAGCAAAGTTATCTTCATCGCATATTTCATGGGGCTCTGTAAAGGACAAAGGCACCGGCTGCTCAGCGTGGGCCGGATGGGAAGACAGGAAGGGGGGAAGTCGCAGAGAGGGGGAAGAGAAAAGGGAGACGCAGAGAAAGGACCTGGCAGTGTGGAGGAAAGCGCGCCGTGTAGAGAGCCAGCAGCTTCTGAGATTAAATCCTCATCACTTGGCGTTGGGCAAAGCCACCTGACCTCTCTGTAGCTCACGTTGCCTATCCAAACACTGAGCCTTGATCCCCTGTGCAGGTTAATTAACTCGTGCCCACCTAAGGTGAATGCAAAGTGTGTTACGTGCATCCCCTACTCTGTGGCAGCTGCGTGTGCTTAGCTCACATTGTAGGGATCTGGGGTTTCGGTGGCAAAGGACCCATGCCTAGGAGGCATTAGATCCGTCCTAGGCTTTGTATGTTTAAAACACTGCTATGTAGAACTGGAACATCCTAGAGGAGAAGAACAGGAAAGATTGGAAGGGGAAAGGGGAGGAAAGAAAGGGAGAGGAGACACAGCTAGATGGAAACCAATTTGAACCCGGACCACCTAGAGAGCCCCTCCCCCCCCCCAAGCCCTGCATAGGCAGCTATTCTCCTTGGGGCACTGGGTATCGGATGCTTACGTTGCCAGGCAAATGTGGACAAGCAGAGAATGAAAGTACCACCCCATAATGCCGAGAAACTAGGTTTCCATCAGCTGCTCATATGAAACGACAGCCGCAGAGCCCAGCAGGCTTCTGCCATGTTTAAATGATGCGGCTGCTCCCGGCACCAGCGGAAAGCACCCCGTGCAGCAGTGACGCCACTATCCGGCCTCAGCTGGGTCTAACGGACGCAGGCTTGGGAGGAAAGGGGCGGCTGCAAAGAGGGGCGAAGCTGGGTCAGCCCACAGAGGGAGTCAAAATGGCCAACGCGCTTTCAGCAAGTTGGAAGCACATCTACTATGTGAGTGATGTTTATGTGGGAAAAGATTACTTATGGTACATAAAACTGTGGAAGCTGTGAATCTGGTATTAAAACTATTTATCACTCCTTGGGGTGGGGAGGGAAAACCTTTTATTTAATAGTTTGCAATTACATTTTCTATTTATTGTGCATGTAAAACTACCCATAAACAAGGAGGCTGCTTGCACGGCTGTTCCCAGCCAGGCCTGGCAGTTGCCAAGCCAATGCCAGTCATTGACCGGGCTCGGCAGCTGTTCACCGTGCTCTCCTCCCATGCCGGGAAGCACTGCTGGTGCCAGCGTTCAGTGGCGCCAGTAGAGGTGTGCCAAGGACACAATCAGCCAAGCTGCGGGGGAGGGTGGCAGTAGCTGCAGATGACTGAAATAAATAAATTTCCTAGGTCCTGCGTTTTACTGTGAGCTCTGGGGAGTTAGTGGTGCATGCCCAGCCTGCAGCCCCCAAGTGCATCTTCAGCACGGGGAGCGCTCGCAAGTCCTACATGATTGGGGGTATGGAATGGAATATCTCGGGGCTCCACGTCTGGATTGTGTATGTCCATCTCCCCATGTGCTGCTTTGGAACTGACTGCAAGATGCCTCTGGGTAGGAGGCAGGACTGTGAATTTAAAGACGGGGCTGGAGCCAGAATTCTGTATCTGACAAATCTCTGAGCGTGGGGCGGCTTGGATCCAGATCTTGTGGGTAACCCCTATGTCTATAAAGGCCCCAGACAGGAAGAGTGATCCACATGTACCCAGTTCAGAATGGAGTCTACATCCAAATCCATCTGTATTTGAAACACAGCTCCCCCCTCCCCTTCCTGGAAGACCACGACCAACCACTAGCCATGATATTCATTCATAAAGAGCTCTCATTCCATTCCTTTTAATTGTCTACTGTTACTGTCACAGGTATTCCAGTGGCACCTGAAGGCCCCCACTGAGATCAGGCCTGCATTGTGCTAGGCACAACAAGAAACAGAATCTAATAGAAATAGTCTCTGCCCCAGAGAACTTACAATCTACATACACAAGACAGATAGCGGGGTGGGTTGGGGGAAGGGTGTATTACTGGCCCTGTTTTACTGAAGAGTGCCTGAAGCACAGAGAGATTAGGTGACTTGCCCACATTACACTGTGGCAGAGCTGTGAATTTGAGCCCAGATCTCCTGAGTCCCAGCCTAGTGCCTTAGCCACAAACCCATCGCGCCTCTCTGCTTCCCTTGGTGTTTCAAAGGAGAATGATGGAGAGCTGCTAGCATTCTTTGTTGCAAAGTGACTGAGCTGCGGGAGCAAGGGGGAAGAGGACGGGGAAGGGTTAAGGAGAATGGCTCCCCCACTCCAACCCCCTCACTCTCTCTCCCTAATGCCAACCCTCCAACCCTTTCCATTCACTCCCACTGGTGACTGCCCTTTCCAGGAAGTGCTATGTGATGCCGTGCATCAGGGATGCTCCTTAGAAAGTCCTGGTACTGCCTGGCATTGTCTTGCCTACAAACGCAGGAGTGATTCCCAGGCCAGGGGGGAATCAGCTGATCACTGTCATTTTTAATATCGCTTTGTAACAAAATCCTTTTTACTCTAGGAAGTGTGCTGCACTGGGAGATTTTAATATCGAATCCAATTAAGCTCAATCCTTCTGTTAAAATCAAATCATGTGGGTGTTTGAGATTTCCTTGAGAACAAATCAAGGAGGTTTATTTGTAGCCACTGACTTGCAGAGTCCCCCTTGCCCTCCCTCCTGCCTGCACCCCCCCCCGCCCTCCAAAAAACAATTACAACAAGCTCCTTTGATGTGAAACACCTGCACTGCTGAGATGTGCCTCCTTTTGTATAGGATAGCACAGCTCCAAGCCCCTACCAAAATTAACAAAATGTCTTGGTTTGCTCCAGAACCTCACCCAGCATAAATCAAAGGTAAAGTCCGTGACGCTGAGGATCTGACCCAAATGTTTCCTATGGTCAGGGAATGCTGTTGTCTGAATTAGAAGAGAATCTGGGGGGGCGGGACCAATAGCTGAAGTTAGGTGACACCTTCATGCTACCGTTTGGGTCTTTTCCCCTTCGATTCACAGAGACCTTTGTGGTCATCTGGTCTGACCTCCTGTATCACATAGGCCATCGCACCTCCCCAGTGATCCCTGCACCCAGCCCAGTAGCTTTTGCTTCGGCTAGAGTGCGTCTTTTCAAGAGACACCCAGTCTTGAGTTAAAGACTCCAGTGAGGGAGAAATCACCACACCCCTTGGTAATCTGTTCAGAGCATCAAATACCTTCACTATTAAAAACTCTGTATCGTACCAAAAGGAACCAACGCGACTCTCTAGTCTGACCTCCTGTATAACACAGGCCAGGGAATTTCAACCAGAGATTTCCCCAGAAGGGGCTCTAAAAGTGGCTTGCAAAGGAAAATAAACATTGCTTTTGAGCCCTTTAGCTATTTGCCTCTGCTTGTGTTTCACATTAGAAACCCAGGTTTTGTCTGCCCTGCAAAACTCTACAGCCCTGACCTCACTAAGGTTTTTCAGCCCCATAATTTGCAGCAGGTTCTTCTCCCTGGGCAATAGCACCAGCGGGAGCTATAGGTTAGGCAGGACTCAGAGAGGCTCGGCCAGCACTGTGCTGTCTAACACTGCTCTGCAATGTCAGGTGGGTACTCCAGTGCCTAGTGGCCCAGTGGGGGTAGTGTGAACATGACAGAGCATCGGGGGTGCTCCAGTACTGTTTTTGCTGGGTACTCACACACCAGTTCTTTGCCTCTTTATAAATCATCAGCTGCCTGTCTCCAACCACATACCAGTCAAGAAGCACTGAGCATATCCATCCACCCAGGGAAGGCCCAATCGTACCCGTTGAAATCAGGGAGACCCCCATGATTGGCTTGGATAGGTGTTGGACCAGCAGGCCTGTGTTATGCAGAAGGCTGGACCAGAGGTCTCTCCTGGTATTAAACTCTGACTCATACAAGCAGCAGCCCTCCCCCACAGTCTCCGTTACCGGTCTGAACAGAAAGCAGGAAAAGTGTGAGATACGTACCAGGACACTTCTTGTCATTACATTGTTTATACTCCTCCTTGGGCCCCTGACAAGAGTCTCCCCCGAAGAAGGGGCCGTAGCACACACGGTCGCGTCTCTGCGTCCCGCCCCCGCATGAGGTCGTACAGCTCCCCCACGGCCCCCACGCCTGCCACTTTCCGTCCACTGCAAGAGAGCAAACGAGGAAAGAAAAGTTCCTGAGCAACACAAGGCAGCTCGGCCTCAAGGTAAACATTGGACATGCGGTTTGCAGCAATACAGCGGGATGTTAGGTGACGGCTCCCGGCCTGGAAAAGGCTCTAACACTAGTTAAAAGGAGGAGGAGAGGGTGCATGAGCGTGATCTAACAGTCCATATCTCGATTGCTTTTGCACATTGATGGCTAACTCTGAGCTCACATGCAAGGGGGAATTTGGGAGCAGCTTCCTTGTAGTCAACCGTGTAAGGTGTGCGGGGGATCATAATCACGCCTGAAAACTGGGGATTGCTTTGAAATGATTTTAGTTGTGGTGGAAGAAGTTTGAACCCTGCAGACTGGGGGCTTTTCGAAACGGAACGTTAGAATGGAACAAGCTGGAATGTAAATCGACCGTGTACTAGTGCGCTGCGCACTCCCTGGCTGTGCGGATCCGGCTACAGCGCGCTTCAAGTTCCCTGGTGCACTTTGGCCTATTGCTGTTTGAAGCAGGAGTACGTCAAAGCATCCTGAGGAATTTTTCGTGCATGGTAGCAGGGGCCACACTGCCAGTTAATATGCGCCACATTCGTGCACTGTACATTTGCACCCCGGCTTGCTGTGCACGAACTCTCCATCTAGACATACCCTGAAATCGTAGACTTATGCCCAGAGTAAACAGTACAACATGTTCTGCTCCAGTGCAAGCTTCTCCTTATGTCTCCCCTTCCCACCTCAACCCCAGCCTGGAAGGACCCTAGGACAGTTCAGTCTTCATGGCCCAATGACTCCTTGGATTCTCTCCTAAAACTGCTGCTAAGGGTGACATTCAGGTGTCTCCCTACAGACACTTGTCTGTAGCAACCAGGCTCAGGCCATCAGCTCAGTTCAAATCAACTACCAAAGAGCAGCATTCATTCACTTCTGAACCTGGGCTGCTGACCCCCTAGCCCATTTTTCATCTGTTCAATGTGCAGCGGCAGTCAAAAAAGCTAACAGCATGTTAGGAACCGTTAGGAAAGGGATAGATAATAAGACAGAAAATATAATAATGCCACTATATAAAGCCAAGGTGCGCCCACGTCTTAAATACTGCGGGCAGGCCTGGCTGACCCATCACAAAAAAAAAGATATATGAGAAGTGGAAAAAGTACAGAGAATGGCCACAAAAATGATTTGGGGTATGGAACAGCTTCTGTATGAGGAGAAAGTAAAAAGACTGGGACTGTTCAGCTTGGAAAAGAGACGACGAAGAGGGGATATGATAGAAGTCAATAAAATCATGAATGATGTAGAGACAGCGAATAGAGAAGCGTTATTTACTCCTTTAGGTAACACAGGAATCAGGGTCACCCGATGACATGAATAGGCAGCAGGTTTAAAACAAACAGAAGGAAGTACTTCTTCACACAACGCACAGTTAAGCTGTGGAACTCGTTGCCAGGGGATGTTGTGAAGGCCAAAAGGATAACTGGGTTCAAAAAAGAATAAGATAAGTTCATGGAGGATAGGTCCATCCGTGGCTATTGGCCAAGATGATCAGAGACACAACCACATGCTCTGGGTACCCTAAAGCCTCTGACTGGCAGAAGCTGGGACTGAATGACATGGGACGGATCACTTGATCAATTGCTCTGTTCTGTTCGTTCTCTCTGAAGCATCTATCACCGGCCACTGTCGGAAGACAGGATACTGGGGTAGATGGACCATTGGTCTGACCCAGTGCGGCTGTCCTTTTGTTTTTATTTCCAGTCATCTGAGACATCCAGGCCTCCTGACTCATCTCACTCTGGGCTAAGATTTTGGGGTCTGACTGTGGAAGGTCTGAATATAGACAGGGACCCATATAAATGTCTCGCTAATTTATATTAGAGAGACAAGGTGGGTGAGGTAATATCTTTTATGGAGCCAGCTTCTGTTGGCGAAAGAGAGCAGCCCATACAAGACCTCTGTGTAAGCTCGAAACCTTGACTCTTCTGTTTTTCACCAACAGAAGTTGGTCCAATAAAACACCTTACCTCAACCCTCTTGTCTCTCTCATACCCTGGGGCCAATACAGCTACCGCAGCACTGCATGCACTTATATTAACATTTAATAACCAAAGTCTACCGCTTCAGTGCAGTACAATGAGCATTTCACAAGCAGAAAGGCAAAGATTCCCTTCTTCAGCTTAGGAGGTGAGGAGGTACCAACAAAGCAGATTTAGAGAAGCAGAGAAACCACACAGATACAGCCAAGAAGCCTTCCTATAGATGTTGTGTTATTGACCACTTTGGGCTTCCTTTTCAGTGAAATTCACTCTTGTGCAAGAAGCTACTTCAAGGCCCACGCACCATGTAAGTGCAGTATAAGCCCCCAAGAACTTAAATTGGCCAAACTCCTTCTTGGAACAAGTCACGTGTTTTTACATTCCGGGCCTCATATGTAAGTTTAATTGTCTTTTCTCAATACGTATGGTTGTTTCATATGCCTTGGAAATGGGATTTGCAAGCGCTCTGAGAAATGAACTGTAAGGTTGTCTAGTTCCATTGTAACTTCTCCGAGTGCCTCTGCATCCTCTATGGGCATGCTGCTTCGTAGCTCACTTCTTACTATTAATAATGGCATTTAACATCTTCAAAGCACTGTACAACTGCTAATGAATCCTCCCAACACGTCTGTGAAATCTCCTCTTCATGTCACAGATGGGGAATAGTGCGTTGTCTGCGGCCATGCCACAGCTCAGGAACAGAACGAGAGCTAGGACCCAGGAGTCCTGATTCCTAAGTCTAATCACATTTTAGCAAATCACTTATGATGCCTATTTTAACAGGATACTGGGAGGTGAGGGACTAATTTTCTTCTTTCCCTAGCTGTGGAAGGACACCATTATCACAAAACATATGGTGTGCCGCAACCTCCAGTCCTTTCTACACCGATGTCAACTGCACCTGCAGTTTGGGCCATGTCCCCCATGACCCTCAAAACCAGGCTAGCAACAACTATGAGAACAGAAGCTCAGTGACTAAAAAAAGATGAGGCTAAATAGCAGGGCCTATTGGTCTCAGTGTAGGAAAGGCCAATGCCCAGTCTAAGCACTGCTGTGTGAGTGTGGTGTTCTGCTGCTAGAGAAAGTAGTCCTCCATGGGCCTTCTGATATTCTCTGTGGCACAGCACCACTGCAAAGCCCTAAGTTACCCCCACCTATCTAAAGGGTGACTTGGAACCTTTAGTGATGTGGAAGCCAGGCAGCTGAATTCTCTTTTGCCAGAAGCTGGGAATGGGTGACCGGGGATGGATCACTCAATGATTCCCTGTTCTGTTCATTCCCTCTGGGGCACCTGGCATTGGCCACTGTCAGCAGACAGGATACTGGGCTAGATGGCCCTTTGGTCTTACCCAGTATGGCCGTTCTTATGCTCTTATGTTCTCTGCCGTCCACAAGCCCTGCTTAGTTGCCTGCACGAAGCCCATTCCCTCAGAGAGCGGTAAAGTGCACCCAGGCTGAAAACAGCTGACTCCAGAGAGCCAGGATAAGGCAGATGACTGAGACCCACTGGTAACAGGCTTCTCCAACACGTGCTTCCATTCTGGTTTATTTTCCTTTCTGAAATGGCCTGTCCTAGGACCTGTCCCCCATGACATAAAGTCAGGGTGGTTATACCTAACCAGGAAGGGCTGGTCACAACGACCTAGGCGCCCCGGATCTTGCTCCCCAACCAGCCTCACAGCCTACTCACGGTGAAGGTTCAAACGTGTAAATACTGTCAGTTTCAACCATAAATTGGATGAGGAAACAACTAACATATAATAGGAGTGTGAAAATACCATAGAGACATGGAAAGAATTCCATAGAAGAGATTTAATGGATAAGAGGGTAATTTTTTCAAAAGCACCTAAGTCACTTTGGTGTCTAAGTACCATTGACTTTCAATGAGATTTCAGTTCCTAAGTCATGTGAGAAATGGGACTTAGGTACTTTTGAAAACGTTACCTGATGACTATATTATTTCGACAGGAGATAAATGAGAAGTTCACAACTCAAAGACAATAATCAGAGTCTCCTTAGCTACCCTTCTTCTTAATGTTAGAATAAGGGGAGATCAGTGAAACTGAAAGGCAATCAATTGGAAATATTGGTTTAAACAGCCCTTAATTAACCTGTGGAACTGCTTGACACAAGATGTTATTGAGGCCAACTGCTTAGCAGTATTCCAAAAAGGATTAGAAAATTATATGAATAATACAGACATCCACAGCTGCATGAGATAAGATCAAACAATTATGGGAGATATACACCATCATTCTTCATGTCATATGGCAACCACTGACCTGAGGTTAGGAAAATGCTTTCCCAGTGCTCACGTTATTCTACTATTGTCCACTATAGGGTTTCTTGCACCTTCCGCTGGAGTATCTGGTCCTGATAGGGTACTGGAGTAGATGGACCACTGGTAATGATAGATGGACCAATGGGGAAAACTGTGCTGTTTTTCCTCAAAGGAAATAAAGGGGCATTTGTCATAGTCTCTGTGCAACTGTAGAGTGTTGGGGGAGGATCCTCAATACACAGTAACCCATTTGCCACTGACCTGGACACTGCCTTAGGAAGCAATCTCTGGTCTCCACCCAGTGCCCCTGGCACTCTGCTCCCCCATAGGATGGTCCGTTGCACTCCCGGGTCCGCTGCTGGGTACCATTGGAGCAGGTCGTAGAACAGGAACTCCAGCTCGACCACTCATTCCAGTTCCCATCCACTGAGTGGCCCAAAGGAAGAAAAAGAGACAGAGAATGTGAAAATCCCTTTCACCAGGAATGAGGCCTGTTCCGCAAGACCAGGCCAGTGAAGCCAAGGTCCTGTTGCGCTGGACACAATACAGTGTGCCAAAGCAGACAGAGTCATCCTGCATGGACTGACAAAGAGATGTAGACAGGCACCCCAGGGAAGGAGAGCTCAACTCTGCCCAACCAAGGATTGCAATAGCAATTCGTCTGGGACCTTAGGAATATAAACTATTACAGTATCACATGACATGATGTGATATTGTAACAGGGCATATAATAATCCAAACTTTTTGACCTTCATAGTAATATTATAAATGATAATATAGATATAACATAACCATCAAAATGATAAAGTAAAAAAAACGCACAGATATTTTGACCCAATTGTGTTAAATTCTTCTGATCATTTTTCATCAAAACATTTCATCGAAATCAATATGTTCCTGTGGAAGATTTCAATTTTGCCAGATCAGCATGTTCCAATGGAAAAATGGAAAATTTAGAAAAATTTTGACCAGATCTAGTTCAAAGTGGCATGTGTGGAAGGAAAGAAAGATGGATGGATCAACCTTAAAACTCCATCTGTCTTTCAGAAAGAATCTTTTTACAGGAACTCACTATTATTCAATGGAATTCACTCCGTGTATCAGGACATACCCTATAGCATGAGTGGAATTTAATAAAGATCTGTGAGTATGTGTGTACGTATATATCAATGCACTTCTCTTGTTGCTGAATTAACATTGACAGGCTTCGTGTGTCTCTGAACAGAAACATCTTGGATAATTAATTAGCAAAAAAACCAGCAAAGGAAAATTACTAAAAGCACAGGATAGGAATGAAACATGAATGGATTTTATTAGCATGATATATTTTAAAGCATTCTCTAGACTGGCAGACCCACTCTAATTAGCCCCAATCAACAGATATTTCATCTAACCTTTCTACCATTCCCGATTTACCTCATTAGCAATGGCGGTTATTATCTCTCTGGATGAGAAGCAAGGCCCAGTGGTATCCCTATTATTAAGGTTTTTATTCTCTTCTGAACCCCATTTCTTGGAGATTTCAGCTCTCTGACGAATAAAAACTCTTTCTCTTTGGCTCATCAGTCCCAGACGCAAATTGATTTTTCAAAAACTATTCGACATCTGGTTCTTTTTGTAATTTACAAGCTCTCAAAAGGCACCAAATTAGTCTCAGGGTCTCATTGCTTTTTGTTTGTGCACATGAAAGAAAATGTATCATAGCCAAAATGTACAATTTTAAAGTCGATGGGAGTTGCAAGGCGCAGCAGATCGGAACATCAGGCAACTTAGTTCAGTAGCTATTTATGGATTTAGGGACCCGGCTTTAACTGCTCCAGAATAAAGGCTTTGACACACCTATATTCATGGCATTATATAAGTGCATATTAATACCAAAGGGGTGAATGCTAAGAGATGCTCACCATCTGCAAACCCCACTGGAGTCAATGAGGCAATTCCTCCCAGGTGGCCCAATAATAATAATAATAAATTTTGGAGCTGTTCCTAACTCAACAGAGCTAAGATTCACACCTGCGGAGGATCTGGTCCCATGTCTCTTAGCCCATATAAGAAATATATTGCAGCAGTTACCACAATAGCCCCATGTGCTGTAGTACCACTACTGCACACTGCAAGGCTAGGGGCTATTGTCACAGAGGAACGCAGCATTTTTGGTGTAGGGGATATAAAATGGGAACACATCTATCGGGATCTGCCTTTGGCATCTACCCGTGAAATCAGGGGAGAGGGGAAAGGTCATATTATGTAGAGACGGGACGATCATGTGTTTGGATTATTCATGTATTGTATTTTCGGAAGTTTAGGAAATTAAGCCAGCAAAGCTGACTGTGGTTCCAGGTTACATCTCTACTCATAGCTCCAATCATAAAGGGCCCCAATCCTGTACGGTGCTGAGAAGCCTTCATTCCCATTGACATCACTGGGAGCTGAGCGTGCTCGCGAGCTGGCAGCCTAGACCACAAACAGCAAGAGCTTATGAAAAGCAAATAACAGTGTAGTTCATCAGAAGTTCATCTTCTAGAGTCTATGGAGACAATTTGCTCATCCTCTCCTCTCCTTCCAAAGTGGCGCCGGGTTCACTCTATGCCACCGACCCCACAGAATAAAGTGTCATTGTCCCATTAGCGGAGCATTGTCACCATGTGCAGTAATGAATCCTCGGAGTAGGGCAGTAATAACTGATATGACTGTCGAGTGTATAAAGCACTGAATAGCTCCCATTGTTGTGTTTCAACGAGTCCGCCAATGCTGCACTCATTTGGCACAGAAAAGCCGATGATTACCTTTGTGGATTAATTAAAACTGAAAGATTTCAATTGGGCTGCCTTTATTTGCATTGCTATTTTATTTGCAAGAGTCTATGTATTTATTTTTGTCAGAGCCATTAATTATGTATCAATGTTAACTAGGGATACGCTTTATCACTCTCTGACCTCCTCAGTTTGTCTCTTTATGGGAGAGCCAACTTGGTCTCTGCGAAGTTCTAATTCCAAGCAGAGATTTTAGGAGCAAAGGCAGAAATCAAGGGATAGTTACCTGATTTGGGAACTGGGTAGCAAAATGGGTAGAGGTGACAGCAAATGTGAGGAGAAATTTCACAAAATTCTCACACACACACACACATACATTTCCCTCCCACACAGGGAAATATTAAATTTTGAAGATAACGTCTGTCAAAATTTGAAACATTTCAGCCAGCCCTATTTTGGGAGGGTTGGTTACAGATCGAACATTTGGACCATGTTACTCAAAAGCTTCCTCAGGACATTGCAAACCTCTAAGCTAACATGGGCTATGTTTTGAGACACACGCGGGGATGAGTTATGGTTTTGAGAATGGAAGCTGCACCACGTGCAACTATTTTTATCTGAGCAAAAACAAACACACAGCCACTTCTTTGAGATTCGCTTGGAGGTTTGGGTTCATTCCAACTTTAAACTCAAAGCAAAACTCAGCAGAGTGCAAATCTTTGAGAAGTAACATCTGGAAGGTGATGGGGGGCATTCACATGAGCCCCTGTAAAGTTGCTAAGTTCCTCACAGCTCAAATGCTAACCTGGCAAAGTAGCTCCCAACTTACTATGTGGAATAGCATATTAGAGGATAACAGAATCTCAGCAGTACGACACTAGAACCAACCCTGTTCTATTTCATGTTGTGTGCCCCAGGTTACTTACTGAGAATGGGAGTTCTGACCCTAAGATTGCAGTTGGTGCTGGACACGTTTCCAGATGGACATCTCTGGAAACCAAAGTCCTCTAGATAGCAGGAGAAGCAGCAGCAATACAAGCTTTCTCTCCACTGCCCTCCACTATCCTTCAGACCTGCCCTAGTAGACCCACTTCTAGGGTAGCTTAATCTGCACACCCTCTCTGCTGATAGGGCCAAGTATGGAGCCAGTTACTGCCAAACGTGTTGGTGGTTTTGGGTGATCTAGAGAGCTGTCCACCAGGAACGGGGCTGAGCGCCGCTGGAGGGAATGCTCTGTTTTTTATCGCCTTACCTGGGCAAAGTGCAATGTTGCAGAACTTAGTTTGTTTTTCAGGTCCCTCGCAGGGGTTTCCACCAAACTGAGGGGGTTTGCAGGTGCGGGTTCGATCCCTGTACCCCCGCCCACACGTTGAGGAGCACAGACTCCACGGAGACCACTCGTCCCAAGTGCCGTGCACTGAAATCAAAGCAGAGGGAATAAACATCCCGTCCCAGGGAGTCTTAGATAGCTAGAGAATCATGGAATTACATGGAACATGATATCTTGCCCATTGTAAGAAATCCATTAGAAACCAGCGTGGGAAGGACCAAAACAAATCAGCCAGGAATGTGCAGAGGAGAAAGGCCTGGAACATTTCATGAATTGCCACCAAATGGCTCTTCACTAGTTTCACAAACGTGAAAAATCCTGACACGCTTTTCACTGACCCCTCCTCCCTCTTCACATTTTTGTGCTGGGGGGAAAAGGCCTTTTTGAGCAGCAGAAATACACTTTCAGAAAGAGAAAACCTTAATGAAATCTAGACAGCTCCAATGTCAAAGGCACTAAACGCAACACCTCTGCTAATGCTACTTTACCCAATGCTTTCTCTTTTATCTCCAAACCTCCACAAGGCATCAGCCTTTTAGAAAGTCGCAGCAATGTCAGGAGGCAGACATCTAAGTGCTAATGCATCATTCAGCAGTGACACCATCACAGGCAGAGCTAAAGAGATTTGGAATAGCTAGATGGGCTTGCAAAACTCCAATGTTGTTATGGCTGTGCAAGCATTGACTAGTTACCCCTGGTAACTGCTAGAATTAGCCATCACAAGGTGCAGTATAGAGCTGATCAGAAACACTTTGACAAAACCATTTTCCATTGGAAAACGTAGCTCGATGGAAACCAAAACACTTTGCAAAATCAGATCAATTTTGCTTGAGAACAAAAAACAAATTCTGAAAATGTTCAAACAATTCCATTTCAGTTTTCTGAATGAAACGTTCCGATTTTTTCACTTTGGAATGACTTTCTGTTTTTGAAAAAATGGTAATATAATATACCATTTTAAAAAGTCAAATCAAACCCAAATGTTTTCAGAGATCCCAAACTTTTTTTTTTTTTCAGAATTTTCTTTCATGGACAATTTTTGGGTTCCATTCCAAATAGGAATGATGACGGATTTCAAAATCTCGAAACCCTTTACTTTCCATCCTCCACCCAGGTCTAGTACAGCAGTTCTGTTTGGACAGCATCCAGGAATGGGAAAGTTTATCCTAGCAGTCGTTTGGGTTATAAATCAGGATAGCACAGTTTTAGGCTTCCCAGGTCTGCTCAGTTGTAGAGCAATATAATCTAATCTAGCCAAGCTATGAATGGTACACTTGTCACCATAGAATCTAGGTTCCAAGTGCCCTAAGAGCAGTCCCAACCTCCTCTGTGAGTTTTTATCCTCTCCAGCTCAAGTTCTGGATCGAATAAGAAAGTTTAGAGGCCACTGCAAACACAATCATACTAAAAAAAAGAGGCAAGTGCACTTTTTCAAACCTCAGAATCCTGAGCAAAGATTCTGAATGGTTCTTAACTGAATGGGGTTACATATCCCTAGCAGTGGGTTATCTCGTATGGGGAAAGAATATGTTAATTTCCAGTGGTGAATAAACCACCATCCCCAGGAAACACGTTAAAGCCTACGGTTCGGTGGCTTTCCACAGAAACCAGCTGTGACCGTGTGATATGAGTAGAAGGCAATGCTGGGAAGCAGGGGAGAGGGGAGCAGGCGGAGTGGGTGAGCACAGGAGAGCGGCGGTTTCTCCATTATAAATTGCTTTCTGAAATCTGACTTGGCTACGTGAGAGCAGCATGGCTGCTTGGGAGACAGAAATTGCATCAGGCTGCGAACTCAGGGTCTTGGATCCTGAGCTGGGGAGCACTCCTTGCCATTCGGATTTGGACAGCAGAGCAGTTCCTGGTAATGCGGGGAACATCTGGTAAGTGCAGTGTCGGGAGCCCAGATCCCGAGCGCCTCCTCCTTCCCCGCCGTTTGTGCCCGTGGAGTTGGTGGCGCACCTGGGCAGACGGCGGAGTTGTTGCACTGTCTCTGCTCCCGGAGAGGGCCGCTGCACTGCGTGCTGTAGGAAGACGACACGCAGAACCTGGTCCTGGTCTGCCAGCCCTCCCCGCAGGTGGTCGAACACACGCTCCACGGGGACCACTCCTCTGCTGCAGGGTCACCTGTCAGGTTCAGAGCAGAAGGTGAGGCCACGGCGTCAGAACCTGGGCGCGGTAACCCCTACGGTTATAGTGAGGGAGGGCAGAGATGGGGGTCCGGTGGGGGTGACGGCATGCTTTGGAAAACAAGAGAAAACCCACCCCAACTATCCCCTTCCTCACTGGCCTCTGCCAGCCTGCACCAGTCGATGAGCCTGGTGAGGACACTGACTGAAGCTGCCCATCAAGTTGTTCCTTATAATCCCTGCCCACCATCAAGCAGCCCCTCTGCAGCAAAGGCCGAACATACCAAGAGCATGGCCCAAATGCCTGCGTCGCCTTTCAATACCTATCCCACGGTGGGTGACATGGGCAGGGAGGGAAGAGGGTATCCCCTGGCTTCGATACCCTCCAACACCCACGGGAACCTAGCCCCACAGCTAGAAGCCAAACAATAATCATTTAGCGAAACCTCATTTATTTCAGATAGAGTGTTGAAAATGACATCTGGCGCACCTGTAACGTACCCTACAGGACCTATAATATGCAGGGACAATCCATAGAGATGGACATTAGAGAGAGAATGAGCAGAGTTCCAGCACCCTTTGACCCAAGAGAGGAGATAAGGAATGACCAACATGTCCCTCTTCGCAGTTCCATACTGTAGGGTCAGGAGATCACCAACTGCCTACCAGTGCGACATGAGATAATTAGCAGAAGCCCCTTGTGGCATCTCCCTTTCAGAGCTAAAAGCTCTGAGTGCTATTTCACCAGACTATGATAGCCACTGACTGCTCACGGAGAGCTTTGTGTACAAAACACTGGCAGGGTAACTGGGCCATGGGATTTCAAGGGATTGTGACAAACCGTATCGGACCAATCGGAGTCGGTATCTGTATATTTGTCCAGTGGTATTCTAGGAACTATTGATCTCTCTGATTCAGTGCATGTGTTGGCTTATATTTCAACTGCTTCTGAGGATTGAAGCTATTCGGACAGTTGATGTTTAATGATGTCCCACTGTAAGGATGAAGTGAAGGCTGTCAGGGTTCCCTCCCCACTCTGAACTCTGGGGTACAGATGTGGGGACTCGCATGAAAGACCCCCTAAGCTTATTTCTACCAGCTTAGGTTAAAAACTTCCCCAAGGCACAAAGTCCTTTCCTTGTCCTTGGACAGTATTGCTGCCACCACCAAGTGATTTAGACAAAGATTTAGGAAAAGGACCACTTGGAGTTCCTATTTCCCCAAAATATCCCCCCAAGCCCCTTCACCCCCTTTCCTGGGGAGGCTGGAGAATAATATACAAACCGAATAGGTTAACAAAGTGAGCACCGGCCAGACCCTTGGGTTTTAGGACACTAAAAACCAATCAGGTTCTTAAAAGCAGAACTTTATTATAAAGAAAAAAGTAAAAGAAGCACCTCTGTAAAATCAGGATGGAAGGTAACTTTACAGGGTAATAAAAAGATGTAAAACACAGAGGATTTCCCCTCTAGGCTCAACTTCAAAGTTACAAAAACAGGAATAAACCTCCCTCTTAGCATAGGGAAAATTCACAAGCTAAAACAAAAAGATAATCTAATGCATTTCCTCGCTATTACTTACAATTTCTGTAATCTTAGATGTATTATTTCAGTGGGAGCAGGGTTACCTGCTTGGTGTCTCCCTCTCTATACAGAGGGAACAACAAAGAGAGCACAAACAAAACCTCTCCCCTCCCAGATTTGAAGGTATCTTCTTTTCTTATTGGTCCTTTTGGTCGGGTGCCAACCAGATTATTTGAGCTTCTTAACCCCTTACAGGTAAAGGAGGGATTTTATGCTACCCTTAGCTGTATGTTTATGACAAAGGCCATTGGTAACTCTGGATTTAAGAGCGACCAGTGGATGAGGACCTGTGGAGGGGAAGGTTTACAGAGAGTCTTAACCACAAAGAGGGTTGGACTTGTCTTGATTTCCTTTGCTTGACGTCTCACTGGCTCCTGCTCCGGCTGATATTGCATGGCAGAATTAAATAGGAGAGAGATTAGGACAAATATTTACCTTCTACAAATTCAGGTCCATCTCTGCTGTAAAACAACCACCGTGGGCTGCCCATTCACAGCACAGATACCCCCCCGCAAGATTAGACGACAAGAAAAGGAGAGATTTGGTGCTTGCAGTCCTGTCTCCCCTGCTCAGTGTGAACGGGGGACACAGGAAGAATACTAGATGCAACTGACCATGTTCATTAAGCCAAAGATGATCAATACCACTTTGTTCTGTTGATTTGCATCTGGAGATTAACCCATCCAACCAGTGGCTGTTAGACCAACTCTAGGAACTGCTAGTCTCAGTCACTGCTTCTAGAGTAATCAGTCCTTGTCTAGAGACCTTGAGACAGCAGCAAAGCATCTCTCTCCAGCATCTGATTTTGAAGTAGAGGATCTTCTGGCAGATCGGTACAAAAGGACGAGATTGTCATGACAACTGGGCTAGGTCTTTGATAACTGATGGCATTCTGACAGCCCTGTCAGACAGATACAGCATTACTGGACTTACAGTTCCCTAGCGGCGAGTTCCACTCCTCATGAGCGGCTGTCTCCATCACCACCACCTTAGCAGCACCCTTGTCTCCTACAAGATGTCCAACAACTGGTGTAATATCCAGGGAAAGCTCTGTTCCAGCTCTTAGACTGCTGCTTCCAGTCTTCCCTTCAGACTTTCCTCTATAGGTACGTCTACACTGCAAGTGAAGCTGTAACTGTAGCAGGGGTAGTCAGACATGATCTAGCTTTAATCTAGCTAGCACGGGTAACGATAGCCATATAGATGTGGTGGCCCAAGTTTCAGCACAGGCTAACAACCAGAGGACCTACCCAGGGTCCCTGGAGGGCCTGTACTCTGGTTGTTAGCCCATGCAGAAGCCACGCCACCCCATCTGCACTGCTATTATCATCTGTGCTCGCTAGATTTAAACTAGCACAGGTGTGCTTACCCCGGGCACAATCACACCTTTCACTCGCCGTGCAGACATACCCTCGCATGGCGTTAATTGTGCACTTAATGATTTGCACTGCTCAGAAAACCACCACGGATTTTTTTTAACCCTGCTCCAGCAATTCCCACCTCTGCCGCACCAGTCTTTTAGCAGACAACCAAGCCAAGAGTGTAAAGACAATGACCTTCTTGGCAGGGCTGGGAAAGTCGGGTGTGTGCCATCTTCTCTTGGGGGGGGATCACAGCAAAGCTGGCCCCTCAACTGCAGACGGTGACGGGGCTTATCTGCTTCTGCCTCAAATGTGCTGCAGCGGTTCATGCTTTTGGTACATCACCTACGCTGTTACCAAGAGGCAGGCCATCCCTCTTATCTGGCTCTTTAAACACTACCTGTCTAGGCTGGAAAGTCATTTCCAAAGAGAGAGGCGTGGGAAAAGCCCGCAGTGAGACTTATGTGTTCTCTCTGTCAATTGTATGGTGCATAGAGAATGGGAAATTTAATAGTCCGCTCTGCAATCTAATCATATCCCGGCGGCTGTCTCAGATGCACATTTGAAAGTGCCACATTGAAATGAGAGGTAGGACGCTGCCTTCTGTACATCGTGGTACTATTAGAGGAATTCATGTCCTCTGCGGCCCAAGTTTCACCTCCTCCCTCTCTTCCCCCTTCCTTATTCTGGGCATTTTCCCTTTCACAGTACAGAGAGCCATGATTAGAAGGGAAAGGGAATCTGATGGGACCTTTTGCAATTATCATCACAGCTCTTGCATTTCCCCTGACCCCACTTTCTAATTCAAAAGAGTAGGTTTTTTAAAAATGTTTTATCTCTGCTGCCTGGGGAAATATGCCTGTCCAAGCCTCAAGCCCTGAAAAATGGGAATTCAACAAGTTTCCACTCACTCTGGACCTGTTCCACAGAGCTGCTCAGAACCCCTGGGCATGAGGCCACAGGAGATCTTTATCCACATCCCGAGGGTGCCAATCACAAAAATCTTGCCCATAGAATGTTTTGTGCTTCTCAGGTTTAAGGACAAGATTCTGCCCAAAGAAGCCTGTCCCCTAATTGGGGTTTACACCACTTCACCCATGGGCGGTGGGAGTCATTTTAGTAGAGACACACTCCGCTACTGTTTTTAGAACAAGAGGTCCCTCTGCCAGGCACCAGTGCTGTATAGAATAGTTTTACTTCACCAGTCACTTCTAACTAGTTTAATCCATGGTAAGCATGATGTGACAGTGGTGTCTTAGCATAGTATGATCCATGTAAGTACACAGGGTCCTGTGTTCCCCTGCTGTTAAAATATAGTTAATCACAGACCTTCTTAGAGGGGAGGCCCTAACCGGGACCCTAGGCCCCTAACCCTAAAGGAAACAGCTACAAGCACAGTCACAAGTAAGCAGACTTACGCACAACTTGAGTTCCAGCTTTGTTTCATTTCTTTACCAGGGAACACAGCCTGCCTGGAACTCTATGCAGCACACAGAGCTATCTAGTGGCTGAATAATATAACTGCAGTACATGTCTCATTGCTTCTCCCATGTAAAAAAGGCCAGGACATGCTGCTCCAAGTAGATGCACTAAGATACAGAAGCTGTTTTTCTTCCCGTTGGGAGTTTCCACAAGCTCAGGTGAGAGGGCAATGCCATGTTGATGGCTCTCCCCTCCCTCTGACAATCACAGGGCAGTCAGGCGCATTTCCTACTCCTTTTGTGCCCCCTGCATCATGAAGCAGTGGGGATGACACAACCCAATGCAACTACCTGATACAACACCAAGTCAACTGCTACTGTATAAGTAACAAGTACTTATGAGAGAGCTGGCATGGAAGAAAGATTAATGCTATCACACAATGACAGACCAGGATGCCTGGTTTAATGCGGGCCAGCCAGACTCCCACACGCTATGAAGGTGCTTAGCACAGTAGGGTCTGCAGCAGACAAGTGGGCTCAGAAAGCATCAGGTGTAAGGCCCCGGAGCTGTGCCTCATGGACCGCCATGCTTGATTGGCTGAGGAAGCTTGCAGGCCAGCTCTTAAGCCAAGCAGCAGGTGCACCTGACTGGCTGCTCCATGCACCTGCTTGCGGATTCTCTGCCTCCTTGTGCCTGTCTCGCTCCAAGCCCTGCACCCAGCCTCAATTCTGCCCTGCACCTGCCCTGGCTCCAGTCCTGCCGTAGCCTCACCACGGCCTCTGAACCAGCCCTGCTCCTGTCTTCTCTGACTCCGGTTCTGACCCTTGGTTCTGGTATCCTGATCCTGATTCCTGCTCCGACCACTAGATCTGCTGGCCTATGACCTGGGATCCTGACAGAAAGCCCTGTAACTGCACCAGCTCATGGTACGCTGGAAGGCTGTGCCACTGCTACTTTCACCACAGTCAAGAGATTCAAAATGTGGTGATGCCTGTTGTTAGTGGTGGTATCTGTCCATGCCAGCGCAACACCCAGGGGATAAACTAGGCTCAATGATTGCTGATGATGATCAATCCTTGTAATCAGCGATGGGGGCAGACCTCTGGTGTCAGGCTAGCTCCAGGGCCAAATGGGGCCCCAGGCAAGGAGCGTCTTCGGCACACACACATACCCCGCCCGCCGCTCCGTTTGTTAAACTTTTGAATACCTTATTTGTATTGCATTTGTAGCCCATTTCACGACTTTGATGCACAATTTGCATGCATGACTTACCCCTGACATGTAAGACTGACTGGCGGCACCCCGCCCCTTATATACCCACGAAAACATGGCTGAGGGAAATGTCGTTCTCAAAAAGTCTGGAAGGTTCCACAAGATTCTACAAAGGTCCGGAACATTCGAGGAGGTTAATGAAAAATGAAGCCACGTACGGAATACCTGAAACATTTCACTTCAAATATTCTAATTTCCCTTTTGTCGCTAACAACAAAAACAGCACCCCCCCCCCCAATCCTGGCACCCGAGATGGTCGCCTGAGTTGCCCGCCCCTAAATCCGGTCCTGGTTAGCTCATCCATCATCCATCATCTATGCCAGTGTAGGGCCCTTCTATCCATCCATTTACTTCCAGGATGCCCATCAGTATGGTAGCTGGGCACAGTATACTGTTCCCCATATATACTCTCCTCTGTTTCATCCAGCCCAATTTTATAGGAGATGGACAAAGGGAAAGGAAAAAGGTGGGAGGGGGAGAAAAATGGGAAACCCTGCTGACTCCTTCCCCTGGTCCTGTTCTCTGCCCATGGGATAGGAGTGACTCTCATTGACTTCACTGGGAGTTATGTGTATCCTGCAGCGGCAGAATAAACCGGAGTCTAGGACATCACTTTGCTGGGTTTAACAATGAGAAACAGTCACAGCTGCGGCCTTAGCCGCGGGTGCTGATTGTGATGGGAATTTGTCTTGGCAAACAAATTAAAAAAAAAAAAAATCCAATCAATATGTGAGTGCACATGTGTGCCCAGGAAGCTTAATTAATTTCCTACAGGCTGGAAGTAGCTTTGTCAGACTAGCTCCTTGTTTTGCGGAATAAGCGAAAGCTGCAAACGAATCAGCTCCGATCTCCATTGTAGATGGGCAGGGCCCTGGAAACGCCGGTGCAGTCAGCAGACTGCTGACAGCCCTTTTCCCAGATGGTTATGGGGAATTGCTTTCTCTCTTCCTTTTTCGTTCACAGCTGCACATGCTTATCTGAGGAGGGAGTTAGCAGAGGTGCAGATCAAGAGACTGTCAGCGTCACCACACCGGCAGCTGGCTACAGTGCTCCAAGGAAGAAGAGAAATTAGCAGCCCGCCTCACGAGTTTGACAGTGGAGGAAGGCTGCTGTCAAGGGTTTGCATCCTTAACTTCACACCACGTTCCAACTAGCAGAGCGACCAGGCTCACGCTGTGTATCTCATCAGTTAAAGTGGCTCACGTCCTGACTTTTACCCTCCTTGCACTGCAAGATCCGACAGAGCCAGGTCTCCACATTTCCCACAGGATCACAGAGGTGACCTTGTCCCACCTGCTCCTGCAGGTTTGCTGCTTTCAGCATATTCCCAGCAGGCCTGACAGTTCAGATCCAGATCTGAACAGATGCAAAGTTAAAGGGTGATTGGAGCTGGGATTTTTCCATGGCAACTGCCGAGTTCCTCATTTGAAAAAAAAAAATATAAACCATCCTGGGTGATAAGTGAAGGCAAGAACCCAGTGTGCATGAGCACGTGTTACAGGGATGGTGCAGTGAGTGGCAAAGCCAAGGGACTGCTGGGCTCCTGTCTACAGGGAACAATAATTCTCTCCCATTTCACTGTGTCATAGGGGTGCTGCCCTCTGGTTACTGGAGAGCCCAGCAGATCCTTGTTATGCATCTTAACAGGCTAATCAAATGTAAAGCCACAGCAGGTGAAGTTGGACGTGAAGGCTGCCTGCTCACCTCTCCCCAGCGCCCGGTGGAAAAGCTTTCGCTCTTGTGTCAGATTAACACGGGCTGTCACTGAGATTGCTCTGGCTTGCTAAAGCCTGAGAGATCCCCCGCTGTGCTGTGACTGCACCAGCCCTGCTGAACGAATCTCCTACTTAGCTGGACTCTGGTTGTGTTCCCCGTAGGTAGGGCTGCTCGAAAACGGTTCATCAGAATTGCTTTCCACAGAAAACGCTGTTTCAGCTAACCTGAACTATTTCAACAGCGTTCTCTTTTTAAAAACTGGCAAAAATCCTTACAAAAGTTGGGATTTTGGATTCAAAACAACTTTTCGGTGTGACATTCACTTTTTCACCTTTAAATAAAAATGGTTGAAATCAAAACCAACCGTCTCAAATATCTCACAACAAAATGTTTTGTTTGATTTGAAATGATTTTTTTTTATTTTGTTTCAGAAAAAGAAAATTGACCCTTGGAAACGTGGGTCCCTCCACCGATCTCTCTCCTTGTTAGAGAGGGAGCTTTCCCAATGCAACCTGGGGAACTGAGATCCATTTCAACCGGCCATTTCCTTCACTCTTCAAATGCCGAATCCCCTTGGACTTTGCCTCTGTGGATTTAGTAATCTAGGTTTAGTTTTGCAAGTAGTAATCACTTGGCCATGATATGGGTTCAGGGCAACACAAGCAACTGTAACCATCACATCTAATAGGAACAGCTCACCATTTGAGTCACCTGAAATGGTACTGGGCCAGTGCATCGGGGAACATACTGTGGGGAACAATCTTGTACTGGCCGAGGAGGACAAACAAGATGACTGGCCAGGGCCAGGTGTTTCCCATCTCCATCGCTACAAGCAACATGATGAGTGACTCCTTTCTTACTAATGATGGATTATCTATTACTAGAACCAAGTCAGTGTTCATGCTCAGACTAGGGGGGGGGGCTCTCCCCCACCCCCACCCCAAGCTCTGGAAGGGGAACTAGGCTCTCGGTGCCTGTCTGTGATGGCAGACCCACTTGTTTCAATGAGCCTCTCTCCACTCAGCAGGGTAGGGTGGTGTTAACGACAAAGGGCCTGACTCACGTCTCACTTACACAGGTGCAAATCAGGAGGAATGCCAGGGAAGGCCATGCAATCATAGCTGCAGATGTCAGATCGGAACCAGGCACTAAGAGCCAAATTCATCACGGCTATAAATAAATCCACGGACAGCAGGGACAAATTGAACCCAGGCGATCAGTTCTGTCTTCACTTACACCTGTGTGGATCCAGAGTAGCTCTGCGGAGGTGATGGTGTAAATCCGGAGTAAGTCCATTGACTTGAACAGAGTTAGTCTGGATTTACACGGAGGTAACTGAGATCAGAAACTGGTCCAAGGGGAGCTGCTGGGACAATGTGCACAGGGGGAGGGAAAAGGCCCAATGGGGCATTTGCACTTGCTGCCTCTAGGGACTATCTGAGGTGACTCACCGGTAGCGCGAGGCCACCTCTCCAGGTGGTGAGGGCACGATGGCAGATGCAGCAGGCGGAGGGAATGAACTGGGCACCGCTCCGCTGTTGATTCACGCTGCTATCCAGGATCAATTCTAGCGACTTGCTGGCTTTGAGAGAAACTGTTCTGGGCCGTGAAGGGAAATTCAACCTGCTGCAGGCTCCCGTTTAGTGCCTGCAGCGTCTCCCTCACCCTCCCGCCTTCTGCAGAATCCAAGCAGCAGAGTGCTCTCCTTCTTTCCCTACGATCCTACCCGATAGCTGAGTGACTCCTGCAGATCTGACATCCTCCCACTTGTCGCCTCTTCCTCATTCATCCACCTGGCCTCTGGCAAAGGCCGCTCGGAAGCAGCACGTCAGGAGGAACAGTGCCAGGTACCTGCTGGAATTTGGTCCTTCCTCTTGTGTAGTGACCAAGGTTTAAACACACCAGCAGCGTGGCCAGATCCTCAGCGGCATCAGCGAAACGCCACTGAACTTTCCAGAGCTATGCTGATTTACATCAGTGGAGGATCTGGCCCTTTTCTTGCTAGCACAGCTGCCCGTCCCAGGTTAACGAGGATATATTTCTTTGCATACTCATTTTGCCAAGCACTGCTGTCGACTCCCCTCCCCATCCATCCCTCTTCTGCACGCATTGCTTCCCCGTCTCCCCTTGTCTGTCACTCCGCTGTACGCTGCCAAGAGAGGTTCATTTCACCTGGCGTTTAGCAACGGATCTGCCATCCGGGCCAGGTGTGAGGTCCAGCTGCACTGCAGAAAGGAGTGATGTGATATTCCTGCTGCCTTAGCTAAGGGTTTGGAGAGAAAAGGTGGGTGGACCAACGTCCATTGGTGAGAGAGCCGAGCTTCTGAGCTTCACCGAGCTCTTCGTCAGGTCTAGGAAAGGTACTGAGAGTGTCACAGCTAAATACAAGATCAATCACAGTGCACTGGATGAAGGACACCACATGTTGTGATATCTCCACTGCTACCACGATCAACCCTCCCCACGCATGCCTATCACAGGGGTCCCACACATGTCTATCACAACACGCGGCGTACCTCATTCAGTGCACGGAATACTCTAACAACAGTGATGTGGGTGAAACCAGACACTACGCTCTTGAATGAACTTTCACAGGACAATGATAAACGACAAGAACACCGTATCACCTATGGGTGAACACCTCTCTCGAAGTTATCATTCTAAATCTGACCTATCACGCCTGGTCCTCGAAGGAAACCTGCACAATGCTTTCCAAAGATGACCCTGGGAGCTTAAATTCAGAACATTGCTAAACGCTAAAAATCCTGGTCTTAATAAAAACACTGGATTTATGGCTTATTACAACCATGTGTAACCCACTAACTCCCTGTTTTGTCCTATAACTACACAGGTGTTAACGAGCCACCTCACCTTGAATGGTCCCTTAGAATATGTGCTAACTACTCATGTTAAACTATCTGTTCGATCTTGTATTTAGCTGTGACACTCTCAGGACCTTTCCTGGACCTGGAGAAGATCTCTGTGTATCTCAAAAGCTCGTCTCTCTCACCAGCAGAAGTTGGTCCAATAAAAGATATTCCCTCACCCACCTCGTCTCTCTAATATCCTGGGCCCGACACAGTTCCAACGACACTGCATTAGCTGAGGCAGTGGTTCTCAAACTTTTGTACTGGTGACCCCTTTCACATAGCAAGCCTCTGAGTGCGACCTCCCTTATAAACTAAAAACACTTTTTTAAATATTTGGCACTATTATAAATGCTGGCGACAAAGCGGGGTTTGGGGGGGAGGCTGACAGCTCGCGACCTCCCATGTAATAACCTCGTGACCCCCTGCGGGGTCCCGACCCTCAGTTTGAGAACCACTGAGATAAGGGTTGTTACAGAGCTGTTTTTCCAGCTGTAGGACACCTGAGACCGTACAGATCAGTGACTGCAGAAATGGCCAGGGAAGTGAGGTGCCATTACTACAATTCCCCTCCCTCTCTGCCTCACCCTTTGTCTCTCATTCTCTTTCTTGCGCTTTGAACGCGTGTCCAGAAACTCAGCTTCCGCCCTGAGATTCACCATCATCTCTCTAATGCAAAGCCAGCTCCTTCATCACAAGACACTCTCACCAGCAGGCTGTCCAGGCAGCTTGGGTTCCTTTATTCTATCGCTACACAACTCACCGCCCCTGCGCTGTCGGCCAGTGCAGAGCGGCTGAGAAATGGAGCAGGCAAAGCCACCCCTTTCTACTTTCAAGAACATTCAGACCACACCCTGCCCCGTGGGGAAAGCCGCCAAACTCTGCCCTAACACCTGGGAACCTTGGCAACGCTTGGACGGTGCTGCCTACTGACATGGGGCCGGATCCTCAGACGGCGTCAATTGGCAGGTTACTGACTTCAGTGCAAGTAGGCTAGCTGAGGATTCGGTTCCCTGCAATCTAGGTCACAGCTTTGGTGTCTCTTTGAGCCTTTCGAAAGCAAAGGCGAGAGTAAAGGCCTCAGGACAATGCTTTTAACCTGCAGCTGGTGTAATCACAGGGCAGGTGGGGTCCAACCATGTGGTGCCGGGAGCTCCTGCAAAAGGCTGAAGGCTGAAGTCAGCAGGTGTGGAGGGAGCTCAGAACCTCCCAGGCCCTAAGGCAGAATCGGATGCAGAATCCTTGATCGTCCCTGTCCTGCTACCTGGATCAAACCCAGAGCTGCAGAGAGTGGGAGACAAAAGTCCTGAATCCTACAACAACATGGGCAAGAGGCGGGGAGGGGCGAGGGGAAAAGGCATGTGCCAGTGAACTCCTGAGTTCCTAGAGCATGTGATCTGTTGTTGCCCATATTCTTTCCTGATTGCTGGAAGATATGGGTGGAAAAACCTGTCATCCCAGTGCCACCTAACCTGCCTTCCCACACAGAAGTGAATGCCTAAGGCAATGCCCACACTGATATACTCCTCTCCCCAACCCCTACCCCCACCCATCATTGGGGGTCAAGGGGAATGCATGGCATGTATATCACCTGCGCGTTGGGCCCCTTTATGTCACCTTCGTGCCAACTTTGGCTTAATGGACCCACCGCTGATGAGAATCGTTGCCGAGTGTCAGATCTCTAGCCAGTGATTCGGAAGCAGGCATCACTCCTGCTGACGAGCGGATTGTGAGCAACACAGACTGAGTTTGGTTGATTCCATGTTTCCTGAAATGTCCTGATCCTACGGTGATGGGGGGCAGTACAAACCCCTTAGAAAGAGTGGGATGGGATTATGCTGGGCAATGACCGTTACCCTAATGTCTGGTGTCTGTCGCCCGGGAAGAAAACAAGTCAGCTGGCTCTTTAGACCAGGGCAGACCCCAAATCTGCCTGGAAATCCAGGCCCCAGCCCCACCGAAGGATCAGGAGATTGTTGCCTTAGTTCGGAGCTTACCTATTTGAGGTGCGGGGTATCCATACTGCTGCAGTTCGTCAGCATCCTCTCGCTTTCTGTTATCTGTGGACCTCAGCGACTGGCTTCTGGAATTATAGCGTCCATTGGCTACGGCAAGGCAATGGGTCACGTAAATAAACCTGGGTTCACGCTGTGAGATCTTTCACTACAAAGTTACATGTGAGAAAACAACAACCAACAGCAAAGCCCAGTTCGGCAGCATGGAGCTCAGAGTCCCAGCGCCGCTGATTTGCATCACAGACGTCCCCCCGCCCCTGTCAGCGTTAGCTCCTGAGTCAGATCATTGGCCTAGGCTGCCGTCAAACCAGGGGCTTTAGCATTTAGAGGCTGGGACCCGTTTCATCCGTCCCTAAGCTTCACGTAATAGCTTTCAGTGAAGTTGTGCGCCCCCCCCCCCAGACCCTTCTCTAGGAAACCCCCAGGAGGTATCAACAGATACAGGGCGGTTTAATGCTAGGCACACTCAAAAAGTGTTTGCGAACAACAGGCAACTTCATATTAGGCCCCTAAGACAAGCCAATTTCTGCAGCTTTCCTTGTACACATTAGGGTTCTGCTGACCTTTGAGATGCATTGACAATGAGTCTCACCTCACTCTGTAAGGCGCTTTGAGCTCTACGATGGAAAGTGTTATATAGGAGCTAGGTATTAGTATTATTAGCATACAATTCCACCTCGCCTGGGTTACTTCCCGAGCTGGTTTTGGTCTGCGGCTATCTACAGGGCATCGTGGAGATGGGAAGGGCAGAGGGGAATTTGCAAAGGAAGGGGATTCTTCAGGATCGGAGAAGGGGAGGACACAACATTGTCGGCCCCCATCACATGACTGGCTAAGGGTAGAGACCACCAGACATCTAGCCCTTGACCCCAGGGACTCCAGAGCTAAGAGCAGGAGTCTCTACTGCTTCAGCTGAAGGACCAAAATCCTCATCCAAAGCACACTGGAACCAGTGACCTCTCCCACTGAGTTCAGTGGGCCCCGGATCAGGCCTTGAGGGCATGTCTACATGGGGACACGCAGGAAAGTTATGCCAAATTCACTCATTTACAGTGCATTCGTTAAAACGCATTTATCCTGTGTGTGGAGGCTCTTATTCAAAAGCAAGTGGCTTTGTTTCACTTTAGCTTAACTCTTTTCTAATACGGCTTAACTTCCCATGTTAAGCCCGTAGCACGCTAGCTGTCACCTGAAGTAGATTCATACCCTCTGTGGCATCCAGCAGGTTGCACACCCAAAACAGTGGTTTTTGCATGCAAATGCCCTTAGAGGGGAACGAACAATGGAAGAGAGAATTGCCAGGATCTAAATTCTGCTCTCAAAAAGAACAGGAGTATTTGTGGCACCGTAGAGACTAACAAATTTATTTGAGCATAAGCTTTCGTGGGCTACAGCCCACTTCTTCGGATCGAAGAATTCTGCTCTCAGTTATCTGGGTGTAAATCTGAAATAACTCCACTGACTCTATCAGCGTTATATGGTGTAAGGGAGAACAGAATTTGGCCCTAGCAATCTATGATCTGGCAACTGGTTTGTTTCCAAACAGAATATACCGGACAGAGGGTCGTTCTGCCTGATGGAGACACAACAGCCTCTCGCCCTTTCAAAACAGCACGCACGCTACCGAGGGCTGAAAGTGGTGACAAATCCGGTCCTTGGAACCCTGGGAAAATTAATAAAGGTTAATGAAGCTTCCAGGCATGTGCTGGTGCGAGTCTGTAACGCCATCAAAAAAGGGAACGCAGAGGAGGGGGAGGAAGGATGCAGAGCGTCCCTGCCGGGAGCCAGACTTCGTGTAGAGCAGGTTGGTTTGCGGAGGAGGCCAATATGGGCTGCCTAATTAAAGGCCAGTTTCAAATCCCACCCCCCTGGTCTCCTTCCCCCACAGCATCCATGCAAAGGAGCCCTGGAACCAGTCTGCTATGACTTCTCTTAACCTTCCAGCACTGGCAGTCTGCAGACTGACTGCCAGCAAAATAAATGAGGAGGAGGATGGACAGCGTCTGTCTGTTATCGGAGAGGAGCTCAGGATGCAGTTAGAATCAATAGCTGGATTTTGAACATCCCAGTATTTAAGCGTGTATGGGGCTGGGGGGTTGGTTATACCCAGATAAAGGACAACTGGAAAATCTGGATCTGGCCTCAGGTTCATATTTTGAATACCCAGAAAACTCAGGGCTGTTCCAATGTGGGGTTTGGTTTCGGGCCCCTACCTACATACCTACCCCCAAATCTAACCATCCATCCCCTTGTTTACCACTCAAGTCTAGTCTAGTCTAATCTACTCTAAATCCACGGTTTTGAAAGGATCAAAACCATGAGATTCTACAGCATCCCTTGGCCACCATAAGCCGCCCCCAGACTCAAAACTCATTCAAATTGGGAGCAGAAGCAGGGATGAGCAGCCATGTTTAGCTATCGAGCTTTAAATAGATTTGTTGGGAGCTCAGCAATGGATGTAGTGTAAAAACCCAGGGCCACGAGTTTCAAAAGCGACTGGTGATTTTGGAAGGGTGGGAAAACAGATGAAGCAAATTGGCTTTTAAAAATCCGGTCAGTTTCACTAATCTCAGGTTCTATTAGTAAGACTTTCTACGTGCAGATATGGGGAGTGGGAGGGAGTTATCTCAGGTGTGCCTTTTATTTTTTTTCCCAGTCCCCCAGAAGATGCACTGCTGGTAAAATTTACTCCTGAGCAGTAGGACACAATGAGGCCTAAGAACCATTTAATCACTTAAAACCAGATTTTCAACAAGGCCCAGCACCCACAATTGGGACCTAATTTTCACAAGAGCTAAACTCCAATTTTGTCCTGAGTGAGAACAACAGGGGCCAGTGGGTGCTAAGCACTTTTGAAAATCCGACCCGTGGGACCGACCCGGGCGTTAAGTGGGGCTTAGATCTGGTGCTGGGTGAATCTGTCCTCAGAAGCTGAAGTAGGAGATGCTACCCTGGATGATCATTCATGACAAAGGCATCTCAGATGTGTTCCCTCCACAGCGGTCTATTTACTAATCTATCGACGGGGTCTCATTAGGAACACGTTCCATGCTGTTCCATTGCTTTCCCTGGCTGTCACTAAGGGGTTAGTTCACTGACAGGACCTGCCATGGAGTGTCTGGGTTCTGTCTGATTAGAGTCTCCTGATGGTTCGTGTTGGTCTCAGCGAAGTTGTGTGATTGCTTTTGTTCCCCTGCTGACAGGATAGGCCTAGCTGCCGTATCTCACGCAATGACAGCTGATCAGAACCACGGGCTGAAAATGCCAGCCCTTTTGCCCACTAAGGGTCTGATTCACCCCTGGCTTACTCCACTTTTACACCAGTGTCACTCCATCGACATCAAGGGGGTGACTCCAGGGTAAAATGGGTGAATCCAGCCCTGTTTTCACACTAAGCAGGAACATTCCCACTGGGCCTCGTTTGGAATTGCTTTGAATGGTCATCCAAAAAACAGTCAGTGGTGGTGCTGAGTCATTCAGGGCGGCACTCTCTCGCCCTGCATAAAGGGGGCCTGATCCAACTCCCAGTGTAGTCCATGGAAAAACTCTCAGTGGGATTTGGATCCAGCCCAAAGTCAGTCTGCAGGAACTTTGTTAGGGGAGCGACATAAGAGAAACGGGGCACAGATGCGACCCGGGTGAATGGAACTCCGCAGCCCTTCGGCAATGTAGCGAACGGAGGGAGGGTATACAGGGATCAGTGTTAAGTCCGGTGGTATTTTAGGTCTTATCTACATAAACGATCTGTCATTTACGCTGTAGGCTAAGGAACCATACAGACAGCAGTGGAGGAGCTGGCACTGAGGACACAGAAATGACACCAGGGAATCCAGAGAAGTTTTAAACACAGGCAGAAAATAACCAAACGAGACTCTCATTAGAAACGATATCTGGGGAAGGCAATAATCCCCAGCACAGATATTCAATGGGAAGGAGAGACCTGTGCAACAGTGGTGCTGAAAGAGACTTAGGGATGAGTGTGCAGTAAATGAGACAGGAGCTTGCAGTGCGAGATGAGCAAAAGGACGCTGCATATGCAGAGGCATTGCCACACAGAGCAAGGAGGTCACAATCCTTCTCTACATGGTTTCAGGGCATCCACAGCTGGAGTATTGCGTTCCACAGCTGGAGGTCTGCATTCCACAGCTGGAGTATTGCATTCCACAGCTGGAGGTCTGCATTCCACAGCTGGAGGTCTACATTCATTTCTCTGCATCTCATTACCAGAAAAAAATAGAGGGATTCCGAAAAGAGGAACACAAATATTCAGGGGGCTGGAGTGATGGATTTATGAAGAAAGATTAAAAGAGCTCTCTCTGCTGGTTAAGAAACAACTAAAAGAGGGAGGCCACCACAAGAGGCTACAAACACCAGAGTGGTGTAAACACAAAGGAAGGAGCGGCATTATCTACAAGGAGGCAGAGCTAGGAGTAATGGGAGAACATTAAGAAAGGGGCCCCTTCAGCAGCTCTTACAAGCTTTAATGAGCTCTGACTGCTTACGCCAGCGGAGGAACTGGCCCCAGTTGGCTCAATTTGGGCACCCAACACCAGTGAAAATGTTGCCCGGTGTGATCAGTGAGTCCCAGTTACTAAACTTTTGAAGTGCTCTCTGAAGGAGAAATATAATTAAAGTATTGCTGGCAACAGCAGCCGGCTCCTCCATACAGGACAAGATGCTGTTCTAGCTTGATGAATCCCAGGCTTGCCTGCAGGGAACAGATACGTTCACACATGGAGGACATTTCATCTCTCTTTGTGGTTCCAGCAAATGGGCTATTTTTAATGGCATTTGGGGGCGGTGGTAGAAATCGAGTATGAGCCGCACTCCTTTGAATGGCAGATTGAACATATGCATAGCTAAATGTTATACCTTCGGGGCCAGATCCCACTCTCTGTTACACCCATGTAAATCCAGAGCGATTCCATTGAAATCAGTGGAGTTGCTCTGGGTTTACACCCGTGTAACCCAGGACAGAATTTGACCTGGTTGTCTTTAGATTAAGAGCAGAGATGTATGTGCCTGTTCGGCATATTCATAAACGTCAGTGATGGTTTCACACTGCCTCTGCCAGACTGGATGGCTTCATTTCAGCTGGCTCCCTTGCTAGTTTCATTCCCCAGGATTAAATGGGGGCTGCTGACATCTTGGTCATTCTGGGGGCCCAGGGCACTAGCATCAGGATGTGAGATGTGAGATACCCTATCTGTATTTTCCCACTCTGCTGTCGTAGTTCTGTCAGCACCCGGAGTCAGCCTCCTCGCGTGAACAGCAGCTCCACTCAGCACGCCAATTTGTTAGCGATCAGAGCTTCTAGCACCGCATGGCAGGGCTGGGCCATTAGAACAAGGGCTGTTGCCTTGCCCCTTCGATCCAAAGGGGGCAGGGTAAGCTTGCCGGTCCCCAAAGCCTTTTCTATCTTGCTGCACTTTCCCTATGAAATAGCAGCTCTGGGCCAAGTCCAACAGATGGCAGAAATCTCTCTGCCTGAGTTGGGAGGGAGGAGATCACTGGGTTCTTTGCCTCCAGCAAGGAACAATAACAAACACTGAACATTGTCCTTCAGATTAACTGTTTTGAGCTGAATGGCTAAAAAGATCCTGGCTAACCAGGGCTGCTGCTAGCAGATGAAAGTTTGTTTTCAGCCTGTGCTCAGCTTCAAGTCCAGTCATCCCTCACCATCTCCGGGCACCAAGCATGGCTCATGGCTTGCACTAAGGCTGAGGGACACCCTGCACTTGCATCCAAGCGCATCACTTAGCCATGGGTGCTTCAGGGAATTGGGGAGGAACAGCAGGTGATAAACTTTACTGTTTGAGATACGCATGGGAGGGCAGGGACAATGGGTCAAGCCAATGGAAATACCTGTATTATACGGTCTATAGGCTGTCGTTATCTGGTGGGTCACCTGCTGGTGGTTGCATCTGTTCACTAGTTTCAACTCAAAGGGAATGGAATTTGCAGTCAGATTCTTTAGAATTCTTTTTTAAAAATTAACTTCTATTTAACTTTAATTGAAGTTGAATTAATGAAAACTTGTGGAAAAGGACATCTTTTGAAGTCAGCATTCTTTCTGGTAAGGCAACTGTTCCCAAAGTGTGGGTCCGGACATCAAACGGGGTCGCAACAATCCGTAGGAGGCAGAAGAGGCCATTTGCTCTTCACAGCATGACCTTACATGCGCGGTACGTGCGAGACCACAATGCATGGAGGACATTTTGCTCTACAAACTGGCACCCCTGCACAGCGTGACCTCCTTTGCACTATACGTACGAGGTGATGCTTTGTGGAGAATGGCATTTTGAAGAATAAAATGGCACCTGCCGTGCTGTCTGGAGACAGGAAAGGAAATAAATCATTAAAATGGGGTCGTGCTGGCAAGAAGTTTGGGAGCTTGCAATATACGTCTCTGTGACCATAGAGAAACTGGACCAATTCAGCCTGCAAATATGGTGTACATTTTTAACAGAGAGGGTAATGAACAATTAGAACAATTTACCAAGGTTAAACTGCAGCAAGGGAGGTCTAGGTTGGACATTAGGAAAAAGTTCCTAACTGTCAGGGTGGTTAAACACTGGAATAAATTGCCTAGGGAGGTTGTGGAATCTCCATCTCTGGAGATATTTAAGAGTAGGTTAGATAAATGTCTATCAGGGATGGTCTAGACAGTATTTGGCCCTGCCATGCGGGCAGGGGACTGGACTCGATGACCTCTCGAGGTCCCTTCCAGTCCTAGAATCTATGAATCTATGAATCTATGATGGATTCTCCATCACTGGCAACTTTTAAAATCAGATAGAAAGTTTTTAGGAACAGGTTAGACAAACACCTGTCAGGAATGGTCTAGATAATAGTTAGTCCTACCTCAGTCCAGGGGGCTGGATTAGATGACCCACTGAGGTCCCTTCCAGTCCTACATTTGTATGATTGGATTACTTTTTAAAAAACAATATGTTCTAGTTCAAACAGGAATTGTTTTGGGGAAGTTCTCTGGCCTGTATGATTCCAATGGTCCCTTCTAGCCTTTATGAATTGATGACCTCTACAAAGGACTCCAACAAAACCAAGAAAGATCAGAATTGACAATTCCTGATATTTCCTAAATAAACCCAAACAGAATTTAAAAACATCCTTTCAGGCCTGCTTCATGTGCTAAAAAAGGAGGAAACAGAAGAAATTCATAGATTTTGTTAAAGTCACTTTGGAGGTCATGCTTCGGTTTTGTAAACAGATCTGAAGAAATACATTAAAATACACTGGAAATGGACAGCCAGGGAAGACGAGGCAGATTCACCAGCAGAGGAATTCAGAGCCCAGTTTACAGGCAGTGGAAGCAGGTCCTCTGTTGAAGTGGGATGCAGGGCTGAAAGAGTGGGGCTAAGGGGTCTCCTTTTACTCACAAGACTTTGCAGCAACTCCGTAGCACTATATATCCAAAGAGCCCAAAATGCCTTACAGCTCCTGAGTGGAGCCTCACAAAAGTCAGCTGGGGGAGGTATTTGTTCTGATTCCCATTTTAACGGTTCATAGGGAGGGTAAGGTGAGTTGCCCACAGCCATGCACTAAGAACATAAGAACGGCCCTACTAGGTCAGACTAGTGTGAAAAATCAGGGACAGGGGGTAATAGGAGCTTATATAAGAAAAAGACCCAAAAATCGGGACTGTCCCCATAAAACCGGGACATCTGGTCACCCTGGGTCAGACCAAAGGTCCATCTAGCCCAGTGTCCTGTCTTCCAACAGTGGCCAATACCAGGTGCCCCAGAGGGAATGAAGAGAACAGGGAATCATTCCCAGCTTCTGGCAAACAGTAAGTGGTGAAGCTAGAAATGGACCAGACTTCCAAATGCCTAGGCCCGTAAATGGGTCAAAAGATCATCCTTCCTCTTCATTCTCCCACTCAGAGTGCTCCTCTCTATGGCCCTGTCCGCACTAGGGAAATGAGCACTAACCCCAGTTGCTAACACGGGATAAGCTCCACCAATCTGAGCAGCGGCACAAGCCCCGGTGTCAATGGGCTGCCAGCATTTTAGCCACCTTGTTCTTTAACCGCACTCAAAGCGACTTGAATTCAATATGCTGCTTACGTGACTGCAGCTAGCACAGGATATGTCTATATGGCAGCTGGGAGGCGTCATTTGCAGCTTGGGTAGATGTCTATGCGACTAGCTCTGCTCAGGCTAGTGCCTATAAATAGCGGTGTGGTCACAGCAGCAGCTTGGGCTAGCCGCCCGAGTACATAAGAACATAAGAATGCCCCTACTGGGTCAGACCAAAGGTCCATCTATCCCAGTATCCTGTCTGCCGACAGTGGCCAGTGCCAGGTGCCCCAGAGGGAATGAACAGAGCAGGGAATCATCAAGTGATCCATCCCCTGTCGCCCATTCCCAGCTTCTGGCAAACAGAGGCTAGGGACACCATCCCTGCCCATCCTGGCTAACAGCCATTGATGGACCTATCCTCCATGAATGTATCTAGTTCTTTTTTGAACTCTTTTGGCCTTCACAACAGCCTCTGGCAAAGAGTTCCACTGGTTGACTGTGCGTTGTGTGAAGAAATACTGCCTTTTGTTTGTTTTAAACCTGCTGCCTATTAATTTCATTTGGTGACCCCTAGTTCTTGTGTTATGAGAAGGAGTAAACAACACTTCCTTATCTACTTTCTCTACACCAGTCATGATTTTATAGACCTCAATCATATCTCCCCTTAGCTGTCTCTTTTCCGAGCTGAAAAGTCCCAGTCTTATTAATCTCTCCTCATACGGCAGCCGTTCCAGACCCTTCCTCATTTTTGTTGCCCTTTTCTGAACATTTTCCAATTCCAAGTACATACCCAGGGGTTAGGCATGGCTAGCCTGAGCTGCCGTGGCCACATTGCTATTTTTAGGTGCCAGCCACTCAAGCATAGGTACATCTGACCAAGCTGGGAATCACACTTCCCAACTGCTGTGTAGACGTACCCACAGCGGGTAAAAGACCCGCAGCTGACCGGGATCAGCTGACTCGGGCTCCCCGGGCTTCGGCTGCGGGGTTATAAAATTGCCGTGTACAGATGTGCTGGAGCAGGCTGAAGCCCACGCTCTGAGATCAGAGGGTCCCAGAGAGAGGGCTCCAGCCCCAGCTGAAATATCTACACTGCAACTCGATAGCCCCGAAGGCCTAGGACATGCTGCTATTGAAGCGTAGATCTATCCCGTGTGGCTTTTTGCCTGTATTTTAGGGCAGTGGTTCTCTTCAGGGGTCCGAGCAGGTTTCAGGGGGGCTACCAAGCAGGGCCAGCAGGGTAGAAAGCAGAAGCCCCACCGTATGGGGCTGAATCCCATGGCCTGAGCAATGTAGCTTCATGGGAGCCCGTGTGGCGTGGGGCCTCAGGTAATTACCCTGCTTGCTACCTCCTAGCACCAGCCCAGGCTTTTATATGTAGAAAACCAGTTATTGTGGCAGAGGTGGGCCGCGGAGTTTTTATAGCACGGGGGGGGAGGGGAGGGGCTCCGAAAGAAAAACGTTGAGAACCCCTGGTGCAGGGGCTAGATTCAGGGTGGATAAAAATCAATGATTTTTAAAAAAATAAAATAAAAAAAATCGGGTTATTTTTATTTAAAACGGATTTTTTTTTTGATAAAATGCTTTTTGAAGAAAAAATCTATCTAAAGATTGTTTTAATTAAGATACATTATAGATCAAAGATCTCTATCTTATCATGGAATAGGGATTATAAATTCTAATTCTATAGGATGAGACAATATATTCATGTAATGTTTAAGAAAAGTTTTGTAAATGAGTTCTAATAGTTCAGGGATTAGGGACCAATTTTATGGGGTTCCAGGGGCTTCTGTATAGATTATTTGGTTAATCTTTCTATCTACCCAATGGGACTCAGTGCTCAGTCTAGAAGATACCATCAGAGATGCTTAGTTTTGCAGTTCTCAAACTTTGGATTTGTGTCTCCAGAGATAACATGCATGTTAACAGCAAAAAATGTTTTTAAATAAATAAATAAATAAATAAATATATAGAGAGAGGTGAGAAATAACAGACCTCAACCCTATTGTCCCTCTGTAAATGTGTACACAGAGTCAATCCCTTACCTCTCTCGAAAAGTGCGAAGTTTCAAAAAATTCAGTGAATAGAAGATTGGTGGGGGCGGAATAGATCTGGGCAAGGAGAAGAAGTCTGGAGATAAATGTGAGAAGGGAGGGACAGGCAGTAGAAACAAAAGTGAAACTGTTTGAGCTGCATATTCCAGAATTCACTTTTATGTAGAAATCCATGATTAAATCGAATCTTCCTGACTAGTGATTTAAATCAATTTGATTTAAATCAAATGCACCCTGGCTAGATTACATACAGCACATGTCTACACTGAAGTCAGAGGTGTGAGTGCAATGTGTGTAGACATACCTGAACTAGCTTTAATCTAGCTAGCAATGAAACCATGGCACCATGGACAGCCGTCCTAAGTCTATACCTGAACGGTTAGCCCGTGCTGCCAGGACGGCACTACGATTGTTATTGGAGTTATTGAAGCTCACTCAGATATGTCTCTACATGCTGCAGTCCAACTTCTGACTACAGAAGAGACCTTCAGATGTTCAGGAGAGTCTGCTACTGGCCTTGAGCTAAAATAGTCCTTCAGCTCAAGCAGCCCTGTACTTTTAGATCCAGAGGTCCCAGGTTCAATTCCTACAGATAACGCAACCAAAGGGACAATATTAAACTTTAAATGCCAGCCGCCCATGCACACTAGTGCTTCCAACTTTACTAGCAATTGTGGGAAACGTGAACAAAACTTCTCTAGTTTAGACAGAGCCTGAATGACAAATCTGCTGAAGGAACCAGAGAAGATGAAGTTTAATATACTGGAAAGTTTCTTTAAAAAAAAAAAAGCTTAATTGCAACATGGTTTAACTTTATGGAAGTGGTAAAAAATGCATGAAATCATTTTAGCCCTTATTAGAGAAATCCATTCACATCCCTCTATTTTAACTTCGCCTTTGTCAGCTAGTCCACTTCCCTGCCTTTGAAGACAGTTGACCTTTCCCCGGTTATCTGCCTCATCAGAGGACCTAATCAAACATACTTCTCTGCAAATTTGAAACAAAAAAAGAAGGGAATAATTATAATCACAGCCCGCTCACATTAGCCAGGCTCGGATTTCTTTTTTCTTTTTTTTCCCCCTACTTGCCGAATGCAAAAGAAGCATTTGAAATGAAGGTGCCTGAAGACACAGGCTTGAATCATCAACATCCTTCTGCCGGCTGGCACTGGCAGATTGTCCTTGATCCTCTAGAGCAGGGGTGGGCAAACGTTTTGGCCCGATGGCCACATCTGGGTATGGAAATTGTATGATGGGCCATGAATGCTCACAAATTAGGGGTGAGGGCTCCAGCTGGGGGTGCGGGCTCTGGGGTGGGGCCAGAAATGAGGAGTTCTAGGTTCAGGAGGGGGCTTCAGGCTGGAACAGGGGGCTGGGGTGCAGGGGGGCTGAGGGCTCCAGCTGGAGGTGCGGGCTCTGGGGTGGGTCTGGGGATGAGGGGTTGGGGGTGCAGGAGGGAGCTCTGGGCTGGGACCAAGGGGTTCGGAGGACGGGAGGCAGATCAGGGATGGGGCAGGGGTTTGGGGCACGGGAGGGGGTCGGGATGCAGTCTCTGGGGGGTGTTTACCTCAAGCAGCTCCCAGAAGCAGCGGCATGTCCCCCCTCCAGCTCCTACATGGAGGCACAGCCAGGAGGGTTTGCACGCTGCCCCATCCGCAGACGCCGCCCCTGCAGCTCCCATTGGCTGTGGTTCCCGGACAATGGGAGCTGCGGGGGCGATGCTTGGAGCAGGGGCAGTGTGCAGGGCCCCCTGGCTTCCCCTATGCGTAAGAGCCGGAGCGGGGACATGCCGCTGCTTCTGGGAGACACGTGGAGTGGGGCAAGCCCCGGACCCTGCTCCCCGACGGGAGCTGGAGGGCAGATTAAAACGTCTGGAGGGCCGGATGCAGCCCCCAGGCCATAGTTTGCCCACCCTTGCTCTAGAGAAAGTGGCAACACTAATACGCCTACACTGCACTGTAAATATGGGTCTGTGGGTCCTGGGCTCCATGCTTGAGCATCCACATTGCATTGCAAACCAGGGCTGGACCCAGGTCTCATAGCCATGCTGACATGTCCATCCTGCACAACGCAGACCTTCTGGCTCAGCTCTGCAGCTTGGCTATGTCCACACTGCAAAATGACAGGGTTTAGACCTCAGTCACAGCAGAACTCGGGCTCTGACCCGTCCCCCTAGCAGGACCCTAGGACCCCGATCCTGTGTGCTTGCTGACTTGAGTCCAACTGATTTGTATGTGGCTAGAAAGGGGGCTTCGCTCAAACCTGAGTCAAAGCCCAGGCTTTGTGTGCATGTAGACAGACCGTAAAGGACAGTGCGTACAGAGAGGATTCTAGTCCCTACAGAGATCTGCCTTTCTGAAACTCCTGCCCTGTCTATCCACTAGTCTAGTAACCAGGTCTTGCTCTGTTTATCATTATTGCTGGGCATTTCTTACTTGTAAATCTCAATGCGCTTTACAAAGGAGGGGGAACTTTTACAGATGGGGAAACTGAGTCACAGAAAGACAAGATATGTGCAAGGTGGCTGTGTAGGCAACGGCAGGGCTCTGAACATGTGCATTTTGCCCGCCCCGGCATCACATTTCCTTGGCACGTTGGCATGCACTGTTACTCAGATGCTGCCTTTGAACAATTTCACCCTGTGTCTGAAACACCTTCATTACTGACGGCGACAGACTATGATCAGGAGATCGGATGGCTCGCCCCCGTGCATTGGAACATGCCTCACTTACTATTGCATGCTTTTCTATTGCACAGTCTTCCTTCCTCCAGCACTCCTTCGCAGATAAGGCCTTCGTCGGGAATGGGCCGGCAGGTTCGGGTGCGCGTCTGGAGACCACCCCCACAGTCTCGAGTACAGTCTCCCCAAGCGGACCAAGGGTTCCAGCCACCTGAGCAAAACCCAGAAAAAGCACCATCAGTTTCAGCATTCTCGGGGGGTGGAGAAGAAGCAGCAGGCGAGGGGGAGAAGTAGGAAATCCTACAGCAGACCCTGAAGGCCACCAAGTAGCATCCATGGCTGAGCCTTCCAATACAGCAGGATTAGAACCGGAGTAGGGCGCCGGCAGAGGCTATAGTACAGGGGTGGGGGGGAGGGCTGCAGAGCTCCCCCACCTCCTTGATTTGGATCACGATGAGAGCTCCCCCGCCCAGTGGAGTGCGTCTCCCCTTTCCGGACACTGCGAAAGCATCGCTGCTAACCTTGCCCCATGCCGACACTCCTCAGGAGCAATTCTTTCCATTGCACCACCTGGGGCGGATTATCCAAAATCTGCCCAGGGGGGTTGACACACTTGGACCCTGCGTTAAGGGCTTCATCTCTCTTTACACACACACACAGAGCCCTGACTTCCTCCAGCAGGAGACAGCGGTGTGCTCGCTCTCTCTCTCTCTCTCTCTCTCTCTCTCTCTCACACACACGCACACATTTGCCCACCACCCTCGTTCACCAACTCTGTTGTATTCGAGGTGCCGTTCCCTCTGAAACCCGTCAGAAATGCTCCCTCCCAGTCACTGCAACGTGACATGCAAACACCTCTGTACCCACAATCACTTTAGAGAGAAAGGGGCTTGGGGCAGTGGCTGGCCCCCGGCAGGGTTTTACAATCTAGTGGAACGCCGATAAATAAGGAGCGTGACCCATTTGGAGGTGATCGAGGGAGCTGTTTGACTCTCCCTTAGAAGCATGCTTAGTGCTGGAGTCAGAAGTGCTCCACTTATCCACAGAATACGGCTAGCTATGCTGCCCAAGCCAACGGATGTAAATCTCGTCTCTGCGGGGTTATTCCTTCTAGGGGCAAACAGGCAGTTCAGGCTTCCTGACCCACTCGCGCATTAGCCTCACCATTAGGCTGCCCAAGAATCAATGCCGTCTGTGTTACAGTCATCGATTTTGAAAGCCGGAAGAGACCGTTTTGATCGTCTGCTCTGACCTGCTGCATAACACAGCCCAGAGAATTTAACTCACTAATTTCTGCATCAATCCCAACCAAGCTGGAGTCTCCGTTTGGGAAGACATCCAGGCCCGATTTAGACACTTCAAGGGATGGAGACTCTCCCGCCTCCCCTGGTAATCAGTTTGCTTCCTGTTCGGTATATTTAACAAGTCAGAGACAGGGCATCTGTGCTTGCTGTTTCAAACCTGGATGCCACTAACAGTTGTGGGCCCCCCTCCGAGTGGTTTCCTCATCCCCCATTGTTCTCCTGGACACACAGCTAAAACAGGGGTCGACCTTCATTAAATCGGTGTCTGTTTCCATGTGTTTGTCTATTCTGCTGCTCTCTCTCTCTCTACTTATCTGAAGCTGGCACAGGTCAGGTTGGCGTCAGCTGGGGGAAAAGCATAGCGACTGGGCGGCACTCAGGCAAAAACAAAGATAATGAGCTTGTTTGCTTCATTTAGATTTTTTAAAAAATCAAATAGAGGAAAAATTGTTTTGAATTCTTTCACGAGCCTATAGACACCAGCGAAGCAAATGGGCCTCTGATTCATCCAGCCCATTGTCCCACAAGCCACTGCAGGATTCTTCCCTATACATTGCAATAGCGCCTACAGCTCCCAACCGAGATCAGGGCTGCGTTGTGCTTGGTGCTGTACACAGACACAGTCAGACCAGGGCCGGCTCTAGGATTTTTGCCTCCCAAAGCAAAAACAATTTTGGCCGTCCCCCCCCCCCCCGTTCTTTAATTACCCCACCCCCAGCTCCGCTTCAACTCCGCCCCTTCCCCAAATCCCCAGCCCTGCCTCCTCCCCCCAGGCTCTCAAGTCTGGGAGGGAGGGGGAGCAGCGGCGCGCGAAACAGCCGTTTCGCGCAGCGCGACTGCTCGGGATCTCCCCTCCCTCCCAGGTTTGAGAGCCTGGGAGGGAGGGCGAGTAGCAGCGCGCGAATCAGCTGTTTCGCGCGCCGTGGCAGCAGCAGCGGAGGTGAGCTAGGGCGGCCGGGGCACATTTTTAGGGGCGGCATTCTGGCGCCGGCCATGCCGCCCCTAAAAATGTGCCACCCCAAGCACCAGCTTGTTTTGCTGGTGCCTAGAGCCGGCCCTGAGTCAGACAGTCCCTGAGCTGACAAGCTTACCTTCTAAACAGACAAGACAGCAGGCAAAGAGGGCGAGAAAGGGAATATTATTATTACCCTGTTTTACAACTGGGAAAATGCTGCACAGGGAGGTTAAGTGACTGACTCAATATCATCCAGTGAGTCTGTAGCAGAGCTAGGAATTGCACCCAGGGTTTCTGGATCCCAGTTCCTATTTTCCTGTGCTTTGTCCAGACTAGCGTTAAGTCTTCAGAGAAGGGGTTTATTCACCTCCTTTGGGAGACTGTTCTGCAGGCTGACAGCTCTCACTGTTACTGATATTCAGGAAACATTTTCTTTTCTTTAAATTTCAGCCCAGTTTCCTTCTATGCTAAATAACCCCCCATCTGCTTCACACGCCTGCATGGGGATTATCATGTCCCTCTTTAACTATCACACATGCAACACATATTTCATTCTTCTTTCCTAATAAGTCATGCCTTCCAGCCCTCGGGCCGTCGTTTCCCATGTTCTCGCAGCATGCCTAGAGCTGTACAAAACAGAAAACAGACCATCCCTGCCCCAAGCTGCTCCCCAGCTGAATGAGAGCAATATCTTTTAGATGCTCTCTCCGACCTCCCTCCAGTTGTTCTGCATCCGCGTGTTAAAAAACGGTGTTTAGATTTTTACCAGGAATTCTTTCACTCTGGGCTGATTGAAATCTATGGGAATCTTTCACTTTGGTTCAATGGGCTTCAAATCAAGCATTCTAACAACACATAATCACCGTTTTGCTACGCCTCCATAAATATGACCCCCCGGGTCACCTGCGCTCTGAACTGCTGCAATCATGGCAAATAACGCTAGCGGAGAACAAGCACAATGCAGATGTTGGGCCTCGTTGCTTAATGCACGGCAGGAAGGTGCTCAACTACTACTGTGATGAGTGTGGTATAAGAACCTATATAGACTAGGATGAACCCCCAGGATAATGACCCTGTCTGTCAGACGGTTTGTAATAGTCTCAGCAGTGGGATGGGTAGGTTGCTACTGGCCCATAGCAGATTGTTTGAGTTTGACCTTCAAGGAGATTTTCTTTCCCTTGAAAGTCACTTTCCCTGCCAGTGTCGTTCTTAATGGCGTGCGTTAATGGGAAGGCTTGTCTCTTCCGTTTCCTGATGGGAGACGGATTGTGTTTCAAGCATGTCAAAGGCTAGTGACAGACAGGCAGGTACCCTGATGTCTTGCTCAAGCCGATCAATAGGATATCTGTAACCAGACACGTTTAACCAGACAAGGGCTAATAAAGTCCTCTCACACGCTATCGGAAGGATTTTTTCCCCTCCCCTTGTTGAGTTGAAGTGAGGGGTGGGGGAGCAGCAAAGGCAGGCACCATGCGTCCAGTGATTTATCCGTCTGAGACACTTTTCGATTCACTGTTAAGCAAAATGCATAATCGCTCGACTGCATCAAAAGGTAATTTCATATCAGTATGTTAAACAGAATACACTTCTGTCATCCAAACCAATTGCCAATCAAAGGGCCCCCTGCTTAACGATGGGTTGTTGAAACAGGCCTTTTGCATTTTACGATGCAATCCATTATGGTAGCATTAAAAACCATAAAAACTATAAAGTGAGGCTGGCTTCAATGCTCCTGCTTACTCTAATTAATTAATCGAATCTCCCCAGGATCTGGCCGTAGGAATGAGATTCCTTCTAACTAGCCTCATCTTTCAGACACTTGGTTTCTTAACCCTTTGTGCACCGCTAAAATGGCTGAGTTGCTTCAGATAAAATAAGAACCGCCATGTTCTCAACCTTACAACAGGAAGCAAGCCTCTTTTTCAGGGGTGAAAAAAATGAATAACTTTTATTGCACCCAACTCCCCCCACCCCCGTCCTGTATTTCCCAGCTTCCTTTGCGCTTCTGGGCTCCAACCAGCAGAGGTGATGGAAGTTCTTAAATATCTAAGTATTTATACCACCTCCACCAAGATATGCACATGCCTGAACTGATTGGCCGTATGATCTTACTGCTGTAAACCGTCTCGCGCGCTACTAATAGCAATAGGTCTAAAATTAGCACCCAGTGCTGCAAAATGAGCCACATGGCCAGACCCTTTTGGCCACGCAGAATCCGCTTGAAGTCAGTGGGACTCCATGCAGATGATCCCTTTTGCCCACTGAACCTCATTTCATCAGTTCTCCCCGTGCAAATGTAACCCACTGATCAGTGTGGGTCATGCGTTGCCCTCTGTCCTCAATCCACAGAGAAAAGGAGTCTGTTACGGCTGATTTGAGGCGATTTAGGGTCAGATTTTCAAAGGTATTGACTGCGACGGGGGTTAGGTGACTAACGGTTTAGGCACCTTTGCAAATCTCACTAGGTGGCCTGTCTGCCTCTATCGGCAGCTCACGCTTTTAGCTCTGGAGGTCTCCCGTTCAGCCCCCCCATTCATAACTGGGAAATGGCAGTCGTCACATGCCCAGTTTTGCTCAGAAATGGCTCTGGTTTTCTCCGACAGAATGGCCCCAACCCAGCACGTACGTACGACAAAACGTGAAATGGATGACAACAGGAACGTTCTGAATGCTCTTGTGAATACGACCCACTGCTGGCCTTTAACCACTCCATAAAGAGCATTTGGGTCCTCCTCATTCTATTTAAAACCAGCTGTGATGAGGATCACTTATGACTAGAGCTGGGCAAATCATTCATTTTTTTGGGTCAGTTGCTGAAACAAAAATTCGGGGGGAAAAATAGTTTCAGGTTGAACAAAACATTTTGTTTCCTTGTGGGGATTTTTTCCACCTTTTTGGGGTGAGTTCTTTTTTTAAAAAAGAGCTAAATTTAACTCATTTTCTAAATGAAACATTAAAATATTTCAACTTTTTTGGAATTTCCCCCCAATTTTTTTCAGCCAAAACTATTCACTTAATTCTAGCTGAATTTGTAAACCATTTGGCTGACCTGAAACTGCATTTTTCAGTGAATAAATTATTCGCTGAAAAAAATTCACCCAGCTCTACTTATGACACTCAATAGTTTTTAGTACTAGGCTGGCCTACTTCCTCCTGGAACTCTGTCATTAAACTGTAGAGGTCTTTGGGATAGTTACACTGAACTCACAACGCCATGCATGGCAGTTTCCCCCTGTGTGAAGAGGCCGGTGAACTGAAATAAGACGTCAAGTCACTGCTTGAACTTTGAGGCAGTTCACATCAAGATCCGGAGATAAACTTCACAGCTGGCAGCTGTTACATCTCCCAAAATCTAATCAGTCAATCGTGCCTTTTAATTTAATGACAATTATTTTAATTGGATACAGACAACAACAGCAAGGAATTAAAGAAACCAAAACAATCCAGTCAGCATAGTGAGACAGTTTTTGTTTACAAGCCACATCCAGCCCCACTTCATTTGGGCATTCAGTCTCCCACCAGCTGCAGCTTCTTCCAGTTGATAGGTCTCTTCTGAATGGGACATCCCAAAATGTTTCATGTTTTAAAGAGGCAGTGACCACATACAGTCACTGCAGTGCTTCGAGCTCTATACATTATCTACCTAGGTACCCATGTGGCCCTCAACACCAGAGTATCAGAGCACCTCACAATCGTTAATATCTTTTATCATCACAATACCCCTCAGAGATAGGGAATTGCTATTGTCTCCATTCTACACAGAACCTGAGGCACCGGACAGATGAAGTGACTTGCCCAAGGTCACATGGGAAGTATGTGGTTGAGCCAATCCCTGAACCACAACACCATTCTTCCTTGCTAGATTCATAGACTTCAAGGCCAGAGAGACCATCATGATCATCCAGACTGAGCTCCTGCATCCCATAGGCCACAGAACGTCTTTCAGTAATCCCAGCATCAAGCCCATAACTTCTGTTTGAGCTAGAGCAGATCCTTTAGAAAGACATCTAGCCTTGATTTAAAGAGCCCACATGATGGAGAATCCACCACATTCCTAGGGATGTTGTTCCAGTGGTTAATTACCTTCACTGTTAACAATGTGCATCTTATTTCTAATCTGAATTTGTTTTGTTTCCGCCTCCAACCATTGGATGTTATGCTGTTTTGCTTCTAGAATAAAGAGCCATCTAATGTCAGAAATCTCTTTCCCGTGTAGCTACTTCTAGACCATGATCAAGTCGCTACTTAACCTTCCCTTTGTCACACACCAGGACATTCGTGGTCAGGCCTAGTGGTTGGAGCAGGATTCGGGCGCTGGAGCGAATGGGTCAGAGCCGGAATCAGGATCAAAGTCAGGGGTCAATGCCAAAGTCAGGAAAAACACAGGGAAGTAGAGCTGGAAGTAGAGAGGGTTGGGAAGAAGGCAGGCACAGAAGAGATTGCAGCTGGGGGCATATGCACAGAGCAGCCCGAGATCAGTTGCTGCTGTTGGGCTTATGAGCAGATTTGCTGTCGTCCTCCGCCAGTCAGGTGGGGTGGCCAATCAGGCGGCCCTGCTATGGCTTAGCTGTGCTCCTGGGCGGATGCTGCTGCAAGTCATCATTCCAGACCCTGCTGGATGAACTAAATGGACTGAGCTTTTTCAGTCTCTCAGTGTCAGGCATGTTTCCCAGACCTTGAATCACGCTTGTAGCTCTTTTCTGAACCCTTTTCCAATTTGTCGACACCCTTTCTGACGTGTGGACACCAGAATTGGACACAGGATCTAGAAAAGCTCTCACTAACCTATCACCTCTCTTCCGGTAAAATCGGTTGCTGTGTGGCTGTAGCCATGTCGGTCCCAGAGTATTAGCGAGACAAGGTGGGCGAGGTGATATCTTAGATTGGACCAACTTTTGTTGGGGAACGAGAGAAGCTTTCGAGCTACACAGAGCTCTTCTTCAGGATTTGAACAACAGGAACAGAAGTTGGTCCAGTAAAAGATATTATCTCGCCCACCTTGTTTCCCTATAAAGTGTGGAACATCAGGACCCTTGAGAAAGTTGACATCTGGCTCTGAACTCTGGCGTTCATCCCAGACACACATGAAATGATATGGACATCTCCTCGGTGGTGTCTCCTTCCAGCCAACCTTTCCCCTGGCCCCCGTCGGACCTCAGTCTGTAATGTCTCTATCTCACAACTCATTTCCCACTAATTGCCCTCATTACTCCCTCTCTTCCAAAGCCTTTTGTGATTCCCGAGTATTTAAGCAGAGGTCAAAGGCAGCACGTAGCTTGCATTAACGTTAATCATGCCCGGTTGGCTCTCAATTAGGAAAACTAAACCTTTTTTTTTGTTTGTTCCCTACCACCACCCATTTCTCTGCGGCTGCTTTCAGATGAATGGTTGCTGTCTATTAGACAGAAGCCTAGAGGTTGAAATAATGAACTGACTCGAATGGCAGATCAAAACCTTGGGATGTGAGGTGATTTCTTTTTGCTTGTTTGTTTGATTATTATTATTATTACTTCCCTTTTTGTGACCTTGGCTCCTGAATGCCCTTTAGAACAAAGCCACAGAAGACAATGACAATGAAGGAGAAAACCATAACCTGGTTTAATTGGCCTACATTGGTTTGAAGGTCAGCAGTCTGAACTGGGTGACTAGCAAGGGCATTGTCATGAAAACCACTTGGGGATCGTTTTGTGTCAGCATTTCCTCTGAATGGCGTGCCTTTTTATTATTATTAACATTCAATAGATTTCTTCCGCTGGAGGTATTTATGGAACTGCCTAGTGGAGCATGCCAAGACAGGCTTTTAATGCATGTTTCTAACAGGAATGGAGAGGAGTTGACATCAAATAGTCCATGTCTTTTCAACTCACAGCCATCCAAGCGGTGCCACTCGGTGCTAAATAATTATAGTTTGCATCTTCATTCTGAGGATCTCAAAGCACTTTATGAACATGAATGTTTTACACAACATAAACTTCCCCTGCAAGCCAGGTGAGTGTTGTAATGAGCTAGCACGTATATGTGTGTCACTACTGACTTCTACTGGATAGAATCTACACTGTTCAACTGTGTTGTCATAAGTCCTGTATTGCTAATGGAGATTCTCCTTCAGATCGAGTGTTAGGTCAGGGGGTCTCAAACTGGGGGTCGGGACCCCTCAGGGGGTGGTGAGGTTATTACAGGGGGGGGTCACGAGCTGTCAGCCTCCACCCTAAACCCCGCTTTGCCTCCAGCATTTATAATGGTGTTAAATATATAAAAAAGTGTTTTTAATTTATGGGGGGGGGGGGTCGCACTCAGAGGCTTGCTACGTGAAAGGGGTCACCAGTGCAAACGTTTGAGAACCACTGGGTTAGGTGTCTTTCCGAGCAGGAGGTCTGAGAGCGATCTCTGCTGTCGCTGCGTAGTTCCAACTGGCCACTGCATCTGATAAGTGATAACCGTAAACTCTGGGGTGGTTAACGACTTGTTACTGTATTATCGTTATTACCCCGTTTTACATATGGGCTAATGGGGACACAAAGAGGACAAGGCCAGTATTCAGACTTGGCTGCCAAAATACACATTTAGGTGCCTGAATCAATAGCCTGATCTTCAAACCTGCTGAGCAAATGTTGATTCCACCAACTTTATATAAGGCCACCAGGGTCCAAGTCAATGAAACATTTAAAACCATGTTATGCCCACCTCTACTCTGCAAACCACTTAATAGGGACAGGCCGCTGAATGGGGGCCCCAGAGCTTTGCTTTCAAGGAAACTCAGACCAAGTATAAAGCCATGTTTACTCCGTGGGACCCTGAATCCATGCAAGTGAAACAGCAGGGAAGAAGAGGGATTATTTCTGAGTGGAGGGGAGGGATAGCTCAGTGGTTTGAGCATTAGCCTACTAAACTGAGGGATGTGAGCTCAATCCTTGAGGGGGCCATTCAGAGATCTGGGGCAAAAATCTGTCAAGGACAGTACTTGGTCCTGCTGTGAAGGCAGGGGACTGAACTTAATGACCTTTCAAGGTCCCTTCCAGCTCTATGAGATAGATATAGTTCCATATAATAACTATTGAGTAGGTTTGGCAGAATTTGATTTTTTTAAATAATTTCTATGGATAATATCAATGATTTTTTTCCAATTTTTATCTATTTAAATGTTCATGGTTGCACAACATTGTGGGTTGTAAGCATTTTTTCCAATTATTTTCTATTTACATTTTCACAGTTGTCAGTTGTGAGAAATTATGGGAGGGGGGTCAGGCACTGGGGGTTTCAGACAATAATTATTTTATGACAGTAGATATTGAGATTTAAAAAGGTAAAGCTTTATAGCCATTAAAACACAAAATCTCAACATCACATGGCAAAATATACAAAGTAAATGTCCTTAAATCAAACCCTACTAAGTTCTCAAGCAGTACTTTTCTTACTTTGTCTATCTATCAATTTTGATTATCTATGGAAATATTTTTTGTGGGTTTGTGTGTATACAGTGAAATTGACATTTACTGACATTTACCAATACCAATCTAATCCTTCAAGCCTAGTTATGAGGCGGTAGGAATAATGGGGGAAAATGAGGAAAGGAACATTAATCTGGAACGTGAGATCAGAGAAGACTGTGGAATAGTCTCCTTAAGAAAGTGGTAGAAGCCTCATTGCTTAAGTTATTTCAAAGTAGAGCAGACAAAACATCAAAGGACAGATCTGTAGAGAAAAATCCAGCGTTCATTACAAGGGAAGGACTAGATGATCCAATGTGTCTTTCCACCCTTGACTTCAGTGCATAAGATGTGAGTTTATATAATACCTTGCTTCTTCAAATTATCTCAAAGCTCTGTAGCTCTGAAGTCTTTAAACCACAAGTTGAGGACTTCAATAGCTCAGACATAGGTCAGGGGTTTGTTACAGGAGTGGGTGGGTGAGATTCCGTGGCCTGCGTTGTGCAGGAGGTCAGACTAGAAGATCATAATGGCCCCTTCTGATTTTAAAGTCTATGAGCCTATAAAGCAGAGGGGTAAATGTTGACACACACACACACACATATATGGAGATAAATAAAAACATACATTAAAATATAGCCACGTAAGTTGAGCCGGTCAAAACCTTTCCAAATCTAAAACTTCAACAGCATTTTTAATCAAAATTTGGACCAAAAAAAAAAGGACAAAAATGTTGCCAAAAATTCATTTTAATTTTCAATCAACTCTATGCTTTTGTGCTTCACTTTCCCCAGCTACAAAACACGAGCAATAATTCTTATCTTCCTATTTCCAGCACTGTCAGATCATTGGATAAGGCAGACTCTTAGATGTGCCAAATATTATTATATACCGTAATACTCCGTCCTTGTAGAGCACTTGTTAATTGCAATTTGCTTCCTAAATGTTAGTTCGCTCTTAGGTACTTATCTGACTCCCATCACCGTGGTATCTGACCATCTCATAAGCTTTAATGTCTTTATCCTGATAATAGCCCTGTATAGGGCAATGCTAGTATTGCCATTGTACAGATAGGGAATTGAGACACAGCGTGTATGTCTACATAGCAGCTGGGAGCAAGCCTCCCACCCCAGGCAGACAGAGTCATGCTAGCAGGGCTCAAGCTACAGTGCTAAAAACACAAGTGTGGATGGGGCTTTCAAGGCCGCCTGACCCCGAGAGCCAAGCTGCAACATCCACCCTGCTCTTTTTAGCAAGTTGGTCTACCCAGGTGTCCCCAGCTGCAATGTAGACACACCTGAAGAGGCTAAGTGACTTGCCTACGGCCACACAGAAAGTCTGTGACAGATCAGTTATTTTAACCCAGGTCTCCCAAATCATAGCTAGTAACTTCACCACTAGACCATCCATCCTCTTTATTATTGATGCTTCATACCATCCCTCTGACATACGTAGATATTAATCACCCATTTTACAGAGTGGATAAGTAAAGCACAGAAGGGTTAAATGACTTAGTGTCACACAGTAAAGGAGCTGGGAGGCGAACCCAGGAGTCCTGATTCCCAGGCCCCTGCTCTAATCACTGTTATGCTCAGAGAGACAGAGCTACATAGATCCCGCTTGCTGAGATGACTAAAACTATTAACTTTTCCCCCGGTTTCCATGAAAAACCATGAAGCAGCCGTCTAGATGCATCAGGAACGATGGCTTCAGAGCAATGTTCAGGGCAGCTGCACGGCAGTTACGAAGCCAAATATTTAATGACATTTTGGTACATGAAGTCAAGCCCACTTCACACAGGGATGTCAGTAATCAGGATTTTGCCTGTAAGGGGAACTAAAGCAGTTGAAAACCACACAAAAACACTCTGTATGTGTGCACCTCTGAGGAACATTTGCAAACAAGCAAGCTGTCAGTCAGCATCTCTCCCCTCAGTGTCTTCTCCCTCCTAGACCTGTCAGCTGCATTCCATCATACTGCAGAAACTACTGATCACAGCTGCCTCGAGGGCAGAGGTTGGCGTTACTGGCTCATCCCTTGGCCCATCACTAGTGTTTTTCTTTGGGGGGGGTTCAGCTCAATGAACGCAGAGGGATGGGCAGCATCGTTGAATCAGGGACAGTGCAGGCAAAGTCTGTGCCAAGCAGGGCCGGCTCCAGGCACCAGCCCAGCAAGCAGGTGCTTGGGGCGGCCAAGGGGAAGGGGCGGCATGTCCGGCTCTTCGGGGGCGGGTCCCTCACTCCCTCTCGGAGGGAAGGACCTGCCGCCGAAGAAGAAAGCGGCGCGGTGGAGCTGCCGCCAATCGCGATTGCGGCTTCTTCTTTTTTTCCGCCGCTTGGGGCGGCAAAAACCCTGGAGCCGGCCCTGGTGCCAAGTTGTGTGGAATTCTACCTGGACATTCTCATCCTGACCAGTTGTGGGCCTCCTTTTCCAGGCAGAAAAGAGCCCATTGGATATAGATTTGGCACCAGACTGTGGGTCAGGAGACCCAGCTCCAGCACTGACTTGCTGTGTGACCTTTGGCAAGTCACTTCCTCTCTTTGTGCCACTTGATCTCCTCCCACCCTTTGTCTCTCAAAGGGCAAACTGACAGGCAGACTGTTTCTCACTATCTGATCGTACAGTGCCTAGCACATCCGGGCCCTTATCTTGGCTGGGACCTCTATGCATCACTGTAATTCAAATCATTAACAACTGCAATGTGCAATTTTAAGCCCCGTTGGTTGGGAGATTTACCATTAACTGCAATGGGAGCAGAGTTGGGCATTTTTGAAAACCTTCCCCCAGAGTGCGGTAGGTTTCCATTGCCGATGCCGAGGGCACACTGTTTTGCTGGCAGGGACTGTTTCACTGGAGTTGCAGTCTTTCCACTAAGGGGTAAAACTGACGTCCCAGATGCTTCTGGCCATTAAATATCCCATTGCTCTATTCACAAGATTGCACGGGTTAGCTCCAGATTCCAATTTGTCTCCCCAAATTTCCCCTGAAGTCTCAACCGGCCACAGTATTCTTCTGCATATCATTTGCCAGATCTTGCACGCTGTGGCTGGGCCCTGTTCAAAAGATGCCGGGTCCCACCCAAGAGGTGGCTGCTCTTCAGTGGGGGTTGAAGTGAAATCTATCATAGACTCAGACTTTAAGGCTGGAAGGTACCATCATGATCATCTGTTCTAGTCTGTCCTCCTACACATCACAGGCCCCAGAACGTCACCCACTCACTCCTGTAGTATATGGCTTGTAAAGTCTCTGCAGCCATCAATGCATCTCAGTGAAGCTTTTTGTAGAGTAGAATACCCACTTTCTCCCCTATATGTTAGCATGACCTGCAGGGAAATGCGTGTCTTCATCTCCATATAGGGAGAGTCACTGCAGCCTAGCAGAAGGATATTAATCAGCCTCCTTAGCTTCTCAGCTCCTTTTGCCAGTTGCTCTCTTAACAGATCAGCTGCAGGGCCGGCTGTGATCTCTCTACTTCCTGGTGATGACGGTTGCAGCAATGCCACCTATTAGGAGACAAGACCCTGGGCACAGGGCCGGCTCCAGCTTTTTTGCCGCCCAAAGCGGTGGGAAAAAAAAAAAGAAAAACCCGATTGAGCTACCGCCGAAGTGGAAGCCAGGGAGTGAATGACCCGCCGCCGAATGGCCGCCGAAGTCTGAAGCGGACTGATTGAGCTGCCACCGAAGTGCCGCCCCAAGAACAGACGGACGTGCTGCCCCTTTCTATTTGCCGCCCCAGGCACCTGCTTCCTTTGCTGGTGCCTGGAGCCGGCCCTGCCTGGGCAACCCAAGTCCTGAAGGTATCTGCCCACAGGGCTGTCTTTGATTCTTTGATCTTCTCTGTCCTTCCCTGTTTAGCGTCAATTGGTGCAGTCAGTGTTTTGTTTTCTAGACTCAGTCCATCTGTGCTGTCCTGTGTGTTAATTGCATAGCGTTGGCACATTAAACAAGGTTTAGCAACCTGAACGCGCAGTTCTTCCCATCTGCTGATGTGTGTAGCACCGGGCTCCGTGTGCTGTGGCAATAGGTTCATTCATGGTCCTACCAGACACCTGCAGGAATTTGGACTGGGGCAGGGTAGAGGAAGTGAGGGGGCTGAACAGAAATGTGCTGGCAATGGTCATGGAGGCTATTTGTGACAGGGACACTTGTCCACCAGAAAATGGATTGAGGGCCCACTATCACGCCACACAGGCCACCAAGTTAGAGTGATTAGGGTTACAGGCAGCATGACCCAAAGATAATTATTCTCACTGCCATCACACTGAGTAGCAAAAGTAACTCTTACCCCCTGCTCGTCATTCAGCTCCAGTACGTCCCTTCCAAATCCCCAGAAGATGATAATCACTGATGTGACTCCAGGTGGTTTCAGGGACTTTGACCAGCCAGTCTATTCATTCGTTCTCACAAGGTCAGCTAAACCAGACTCTCTTGTTGAGATTACTATTTAACATTAGTATCCCACTTGTACCTAGCAGCCCCCGTTGAGATCAGGTGTTCTACAGACACAACAGCAAGGCACAGCTCTAACCCCAAGAGCTTACAATAGATGTTATGGCAATGCAATGCCTTAATGGTACAGGGACTGGCAAATACCAAGGAGAGAGAAAGAGAGATTCAAACCACTTTATAAATGTCTGGTATTCATTAATCATTACGTATCAATTAATTATGTGAAGTAATGGAGATGGGCTGGCAACTAGGGGCAACTCCCTGAGGTCCCAGGAGACTGTTCGCTAAGATGGGAGGGTTCTAAGCCAAGTACCCAGTGGCTTCCCAAACCAACACATTCCCAGGAATTACATGGAAGAAAATCCACAGGCAGAAGATCCACTGGTGCCCTCCTTGTTGTCCTGCCGGTCTCCCCTCCCCTAGGCAGCACAGCGGCAACAATACAGCCAGGACGTGTCAAGGGTTGAGTTCCCCTGGGCTGTTGGGGATGAGGACTCCTTGGGAGTCAGTGCCACTGGAAGTGGGATTAATGCCCACCAGGATAACTGCATGGATATAACCACAAATCTAGTCCCCACTTTTGCACCCCCCCCCTTTCCACTAAGGGGAAAGGGGGGATGCAGAAGTGAACCCCATCCTCAAGGCGCACCCACAGAGTGGCTTCTGATGAGCACAAGGGAGTTGTGGGTAACGCCAAGAGGCAGCCAGACCCCTTCACAACCTCTAGAGGGCATTCTGCTGAGCTGGAAGCCCCTCCCCCCCCACACCTCCACTCGTATTAAGCGGCTGGGATGATCTGGGCCCCATCATTTCTCTTTCTGTATAAATAGCTGTCATGCTTTCGTTAAGTAATTTAATAATGCCCTAGAAATATTGATCGATTTCAAGCGCTTCTCATTAAGAAAACAGCAAGTCGTTATTTTACCGGGTAATTAGAAACGATGGCACCGTTTGTTTTTCCTTCAGCTTCCAAAATGGACCAAGACTGGAAGGAGCAGAGTGTGGTATTAGGGGAGACAGCTTGAACGTGGCGAAGCAGGAGCTAGCTTGCTTGTCGCAAAGGATGAGCTTCTCAGCGTTGGATAAAAATCCTGCTAAGTATATCAGGGCAAAGAAGATTGGCATCTACTGCCCACGCAGGTCAATAGGCAGATGCATGTAGCTACTTCATATTGCACATGGCTCCGATCACAGACACTCATGCAACGGGTCAACAAATCTGTGGTTTGTGCTTAGGAGTTAGCACCTGCTCTTCTTGGCAGTAGGGGTTGAGCTAATCCTGAACCCAAGTCTGAGCTCCAAAGGGCCCTGAACTTGTTCCGAGTGGGACCAGGCCTACGTGTGCAGTTCAGGGCCGGTTAGGCACAAGAAGCGGACCTGTGGTCACGGTGTATTCTGGAACTGCAGCCCCTTGTCCCCAAGACTGTGGCAATGATCCTTGGATTACGCATAAATGGCACCTGGAGAGTCCGTGTCTCAGTCCGCTCCCAAGCAATCTAGAGGCAAGCAGCTCTCAGACTATTCCCATCCCGCACCCAGAAACTACCCACAGATTCTCGTCAGGACACGTCCGAACCCCACAAACCTTTGGGGTCAGTATAAGAAACTGAGGCCGGCTTTTGGGTGCTGCGGGGGATTATTGCTGGTGGCTGGGTGCAGGGTAGGGGGTAATAGGAAGGGGTGTGGAGGGCTGACGGGGTGATGGCTGTGGAGCTGGAGGTAATGTTCCATACGCAATCACCTGCCATCGCTGTAACAAGGAGATGAAGCTTACACACGTGGTATTGCCTCCCAGATGGGAGCAGAGGTGCTGAAATTCAAACGCCAAACAAACCTCCTCTCCCTATTCTCTCCTCGCTCTCTATTGATTACAGCTCCTGATTTTAGCAAGAGGAGTACTACATCATCCACTCCCACAGCCTCCGCTTCTCCCTTCCAGTCCCTGACACCTCCCGAACTGTGTTTCTTGACTCCTGGTGCAGTGGCCTGAATTCTAATCCAATTCCTCCACCACCCCCCAGAGCTGATCTGACAAGAAAAAGTGTTCCGTGCATCTCTCACAGACATGTCAGTGCAGAAATGACCTGTCTCTGATGAGAGATGATTTTGGAAGATGTGGGGCACTCTAAGAGGATGCCTTTGATATTTGAAACAAACACCAATGCAAAGACTACATAGCAATGTTGCAGTTGCCTGGCTTATTGGCATTGCGGCAGCGCTGCGCTGCACTCTGCTAGCTGAAAGGGAGAGCTGCAGATAAGAAAGATGTGGCATGCCGGTTACAGGGAGGGGAGCTTTAAATTGCACCTTTCTCATGGGACTTCAGAAACTACCCAGTCACTAGTGCAAACGTTAGCCCCAGGCTGACCTTGAATACTAGTTACAAGGTCTTCCCCTTGCCCTGCATGAGAAGTGACACCGGCATGAGCGTATAAACTAGAACCTTGGTGCAACTCACAGCATGCCTGGGAATTCCCACGGTGCATTAAAAAATCTGAACTCAGGGTCTTGGAGGCAAAGTGACACCATGGGATATGTTACGATACAAGGTGCAGATAGGGAGCAGGTTCAGAAGTTTGCTGAGAGCTAAGGCACTGGAGTTGCCATTGAACTACAGCCCTCTGAGAAGCTGCAGAAGACAAACCCAGAGTCCCCAACGGTGACCTGAGGGCACTAAGAAGGGCTGCACCCAAGCTCTGCAGACCAATGGTCCATCTACCCAGTACCCTGTCTTTGAACAGTGGGCAATGCCAGGTGCTTCAGAGGGAATGAACAGAACTGGTAATCATTGAGTGATTCATCCCCTCTCATCCAGCCCCAGCTTCTGGCAATCAGAGGCGTAGGGACACCCAGAGCATGGGGTTACATCCCTGACCATCTTGGCTAATAGCCATGGATGGACCTATCCTTCATGAACTTATCTAATTCTTTTCTGAAGCCAGTTATAGGTCTGGCCTTCACAACATCCTCTGGCAACAGGTGAAGAAGTACTTCCTCATGTTTGTTTTAAACCAGCTGCCTGGGTTACCCCTAGTTTTTGTGTTCTGAGAAGGAGTAAATAACGCTTCTCTACTCACTTTCTTCACACCAGTCATGATTCTATAGACTTCTATCATATCGCCCATTAGTCGTCCCTTTTCCAAGCTGAACAGTCCCAGTCTTGTTAATCTCTCCTCATATGAAAGCAGTTCCATACCCCTCATCATTTTTGTTGTCCTACTATGCACCTTTTCCAATTCTAATAGACTTTTTTTTGAGATGGGGTGACCAGAACTGCACACTGTATTCCAGGTGTGGGTGTATCATAGATTTATATAGTGGCAATATGAACTTTTCTGTCTTACTATCTATTCTTTTCCTAATAGTTCTTAACATTCTGTTCGCTTTTTTTGCCTGCCGCTGCACATTGAGCAGATGTTTGCAGAGAACTATCCACAATGATCTATTTCTCGAGTGGTAACAGCTAATTTGGTACCCATCATTTTGTATGTATAGTTGGGATTATGTTTTCCAATGTGCCTTACTTTGCATTTATCAACACTGAATTTCATCTGCCATTTTGTTGCCCAGTCACTCAGTTTTATGAGATCCTTTTGTAATTCTTTGCACCCAGCTTTGGACTTAACTATCTTGAATCATTTCATACCATCCACAAACTTTGCCACCGCACTGTTCACCCCCTTTTCTACATCATTTATGAATATGTTGAACAGAACATGCCAAGTACAGATCCTTGGGGGACCCTGCTATTTTTACTGCTTCCCACTGTCAAAACCATCTATTCCTACCCTGTGTTTCCTATCTTTTAACCAGTTACTGATCCATGAGTGGACCAGCCATCTTTTCCAATGGCTGCTTATTTTGCTTAAAATCCTTTGTTGTGGGACCTTGTCAGACACTTTTTGAAAGTCCAAGTACACTATATCCATGGTGTCTCCCTAGTTCACATGCTTATTGACTCCTGTAACAGGCTGTACTCTAATGTTCTTCCTTTTTATAAGATTACGATAAACTTTGTACAAAGTATACCTTGTGAGCTATCATTTGAAAACTCATAATTTGCTGGTTATTATTGTCCTTGGTAAAATAGGTGTGGCGACCTTGTAGGTAAAGTTATATGATTCTACTGTATGACTTTACTGAGACATGCTCCAAGTTTAGAAAAGCAGGCAGAAACCAGTTCCTCAGAGACAAAAGGCAAACTGACACCTCAGCCAAGTGTCAACAAAATCCAATGGACCATCCCCTGGTCAAGTGGCTATTCTTTGGCGGGAAGAAGGGTATGAGCGAAAAATCTACATCTTGACAATGGAACAGCTGGAGGTTCCCCTGTATGCAGACTGGCTGTCAGCTGAATCCCAGCCGGAGATGATTCTCAAAGAGGAGGAAAAGATATAAAAATGAGGAACAGAGGCCCCAAATCTCCCCTCTCCCCTCATCTCTCCTCATCAACAATGTTTGAAAGACAAAGGAAGCAATACTGAGGAGGGAGGGATCCTGGCTGAAAGAATCCAGCCACACTGCTGTAAGCATGTGGTCAGAGAAACCTTTTTGCTGTCAATTGTTAAGTTAGGTGTTAGCTGTGTTTTATCTTTTCCTTCTTTGTCACCAATTCTGACTTTTATGCCTCATTCCTTGTAATGGCTTTAAATCTTTTTGTAGCTAATAAACTTGGTTTATTGCTTTAGCTAAACCAGTGTGTGTTTGGATGGAAGTGTTTGGGAACTTCCATTTGAGATCATGAAACGACGGACTTTCCATGAGCTTGTGTTGCACGGAAGAGAAGAGCTGGGCAGCACAAGATGCACATTTCTGGAGATGAGTCTGGGACTGGGAATTTGCTGATTTTGCTCTGCACTACAATTCAAGAGTGGCTGGCTAGAAACACTCATATAACTCAGCTGGGAGTAATTGACAAGCTGGAGGCTGTGTAAGGCGGCCAGACAGCAAGTGTGAAAAATCGGGACAGGGGCTGGGGGGTAATAGGAGCTTATACAAGAAAAAGACCCAAAAATCGGGACTGTCCCTATAAAATCGGGATATCTGGTCACTCTAAGGCTGTGTGTGAGCAAAGCCAGGAGTGGGTGCTCTCACAGCAAAGCAGTGTAAAAAGTACCCCAGATTGGAGAATTGAGGGGACACAGCTGTTTAATAGTCTAGATTGTACCCTACGGAAAGTCAAAACTCCCTCAAAGAACTATAATAGATTCGTAGAGGTAGCCTCAGTTTTCTAGCCTAGTCTACAAAATGGGAAGAAGAAGATGGGTTTCCCTCACAGGGGGGATATGAGGCTACATTCATTAATCGGCAAAGGGGTTTGAGATCACAGGATGGTGAACAGAAAATGCAAACTATCTCATTGTTACCACTGCGTGAGTCCAAAGTGCCCTGTGAGCTGGCCAGCAGGAGCTGTGCTAAGCTTAGCCCAGTTGGAGACAGCTCTGTGTCTACATTGGCAATCTTAACTAATGTCCTCACCCACCCAGGAGCCCTTAAGCATCTCTGTTTCAGGCTCGTCTCCAGCGCTTTGAGTAGGAACAAGCCATAACCAAGTTGATCATTTTTGAGAATCCCAGTTTCTTTATGCAGAGGGCAAGTTAGTACACCGTCCCCAGCGGGAGGAGGTATCCCATGTTAAATTGATACCACACTTGATCCTGGCCCACAATCCTGTTGGGTACCTTTCATGCTCAGAATGCGTCCTGTTACTGGAAAGGGGGTTTCACACTAGGGGGAGGTGTGATGCACGGAGACGAAACAAACCCTGGCTTCAGCTCTACTTTCACGCTGCCGGCTAATCCCAAGGGGCCTGTCGTGATGTCGTTATTTGCTGTTCCACTGACTGGCCGGCAGAGTGCCACTGGTGAATAAATTGTGGGTGACGAGGGGGAAGAGAACTCAGTTCAAAGGGAGGGTAGGGAGAGAAAAAAAAGTCCCGTGGTTGCCTTGACCGTGGATGATCTCGTTTGGGTCTGTGTTTTAACCGCTCAGGGTGCCTTGCCTTACCCGCTAATGTATGGACCCAATTCTGATCTCACCCTGGGTTTATATGGATGTGACTCTACTGATGTCAGTAGGGCTCTATTGCATTTAAACTGAGAGCAGAATCAGGCCCTCCTCTCTCAATTCAGGCTCCCTCTCATTGCTGAAGTCATTGCAGCATGGTTGGGAGGTTTCGGGACGGGGTGTATCTGTGTCTGTGTCTGTGAATGCATCGGGAGGAGGGTCCCTTGTGTTTAATAGAAAGTTTAGGGGGGGGAATTAAGACTGTGGAGGCATTTGAATCTGGATTCAGCCTCCCACTCCCAAGCTGGTCCCTATTCCTCTAATGGGCCAAACCAACCCTTTGCAGCCAAACAGCATGAAATGTGGGATTTTCCACTCCCCAGCTGCGCACGCAGGTACGTTTGTGCGCAGGTAACACATCGCCCCAGCTAAAGGGAAGGGAGCACAGCCCCAGAGAAGGGAGAGGAGTAAACCTAAAGGGACAGGTTGAGCTCTCGTGTCTGCCTGAATAATGCAAGGAGTGAAATATTCTGTTACCAGCCTAGGGAGCAGACAATTAAAACGCTACTTGAAGCAAATGTCTCCTGACTGTGGCGCAGAATCTCAATTAGCCCGAAACATCTTATTGCACTTAAGTGCACGTTAGCGACATCGCAGGGAGGAGAGATGGCTTATGCCAGCCAATGAGGATCATGTCTAGGGGCCTGTCCTTAAAACGACGTGTGATCGCTGCGTGACATTTTCCCGGCTTAGCACTTCAAGTCTTCTAGTAGTAACCTCTAGGAGCCAGAAAAGCATATGCTCTATGTCCCTTCATTTAAAACAATCTCTCTCCTCCTCTGTTAATCCCTTCTTTTCTCTCCCTTTTTCTTTACACTCATTCCCTCTCTTACTCCAGTCCCTCTTTTCTTTTTTCAACTCACTCTACTAATAACTCCATCCTTCTCTCTCTTTCTCCCCATACCCTCGACACCACTCAAGTTCAAATTCAGATCACTTTACTGACATGGCAAGTTCCACAAGCACTGTGAACATATGGTGGGTGGGGAGGGTGGACGCAGAGCAGTCATCGACAGAGAGGCATTGATTGCTGAATTTACAGCGTATTTCTAACCTGGCGGCAAACTGCAGCACAGTTCTGCCGCTTCTCTCCTTTCTCTTAGTCATTAACTAGTTTTTCTCCTCCACTTTTTAGCACAAAGCCTGTTATTTCCAGAAAATCTCTCCCTGTCTTCCTTGCATTTTGCAGAGCAGCGAGTATAATGCTGCTCTTTTGTTCTCTCCACTCCTGCGCTGCTGGCAAAGATCTACCAGTTTAATTCGTATGGACCAGGTCCTATCCTTGAGCGGTGGCCACTGGTGAGGTGTGGTCTGTGGCTGGGGTTTGGCCCTGTTGGGAGGTGCAGTGATGGTTTAGGGATCTAGAACAGCGTATCTCAGCACATTGTTTAATCTACTCTCTCTGGTAGTCAATACCCAGATTAGAAACTCTCCAGGGAAGTGTCCCGGGGTATACTATTCACCACTGTGGCCCTCTTGCCAGGTCATTAAAGTTTTCCCCTTCTGGGGTATCAAAGTCCCTCTGGACAAATTGTCTCAGGCCATCTTCTGATCCTCTACCCAGACTATGCCACTTCCCCAGTGGCTTGTCGGTGAACCCAGACCCGCCCTCTACTCCGGATTCCCGCCTAGGGACCTTATGCCCAGCAACTACCATCTGTTCTAGCTCCAACCCCGTTGCTGTTTCCCTGGGCTCTTTCCTACCTCTCTTCTCTATCTTCTGGCCCACATCTGGGTTTACCCTGCAGCCACTCCCCACAGCTGCCCTAGAACTCCTCCTTGTATCTCGCCAAGTCTTCTCCTCTCTAGGGCGTGACTGCAGAGCTCCCGCTTCCTGGGTTTACACCAGCTCAGCCTGTCCCTGCTCAGTAAAGCTCCGATGGACGATGAAGCCCATCAGCCCTGACTCTCCTTGAGGTGCAGCCTACATGGTTAATTGGTCCCTTCTGAGCCCCCTGGTGTGGGGTGAACACCCCGTCACGGGCAGACCTGTCTTTGTGTTCTGAGTTTGAGCGACACCTAGCCCAGTGGGGTCCTGAGCCGTGCTCTCCAGAGTCAATACCCATTGGCCAGATCCTCAGCTGGTGTAAATCAGCATAACTCCACTGAAGTCAGAGTGGGCCAATTTACACCATCAAGGGATCCAGCCCACCGACTTCACTCTCCTTCTTTAAAGTCGTTTCTTCACATCCCTGACCAGCTCATCTCCCTGATGGTTTCTCTCTGGGTCATACACCGAAGGCCACCATTCATCCAGATCTCCTGCGCTTGAATTCCCAACTCCATGGGAATTCATCTTAACAGAGGTGCATGCAGCCAGCCAGCAGCCAGCTGATATCTTTACAGACCTACTCCTTTGTCTGCCACAAGCGTACGGTGCATTTCGAGATTAGAGACATTGCAAAATGCCCCAGAAGGACCTTTGTAGTGCACAGTGGACAGGCAGGCCAACAGGTTCCTACCGGTGCCACATGCTGATGCAAAGGGCAGGAATGGTAGCCATCTACCAAGGATGGAAGACATTTAAAGAACTGACAGCCAGGGAGGTGGGGTTGTCCCCGGGTTACAGATGGTCTGTACAACCCTCTACGTGCTCTTTTGAGGGCCAGGCATTGGGAAGGACATCTCGTTGCAACACTGTTCTTAGAATGAAAAGGTTGAGTAACCGCTGCTTTCAGGATCGGATCCCAGCCTTGATGTAAATAACGGGGAGATACTGCAGTGAGTGGGTTTGAAATACAGCAGCTGTCACGCAGCCATCTGAGCCAGTATGAGCCAATGCGCCAACATGGCGGCTGGGGTGAGGTACAGCTGGAGGTGCTATCACTACAGTCTCTGGGCAAAGCACAGAGGCTGAAAACATGGTGGCAACGTCTTAGGAGGGCATTCTTTTAAGAGGTAAAGGTGTGTGGTCATTACAGATCCCATAGAGCATTTAATCAAAATGGGGCAAAATTTCGGCACTCCTGGCCAGATTCCGGTTGTAGGTGATATTATTATTATTTATTTGTATAACCAGCCACCAAGGAGCCCTTCATGGACCAGGACCCCAGTGTGCTCAGGGCCGGCTCTGGAGTTTTGGCCGCCCCAAGCAGCCAAACAAACAAACAAAAAAGCAATTTGGTGGGAGGTCCTTCGCTCCAAGCAGGAGTTAGGGACCGTCTGCCGAATTGCTGCCGAACAGCTGGACATGCCGTCCCTCTCCGAAGTGGCTGCCCCAAGCACCTGCTTGGTAAGCTGGTGCCTGGAGCCGGCCCTGAGTGTGCTAGGGGCTGTACAAACACAGCACAAAAAGACTGTTCCCGATCCAAGGAGCTTACAAGATGAAACAACTGATAGATACCGACAGACCAATGAGGGTACAAGAAACAATGAGACAATATTGGTCAGTATGATGGACAGTGATCTCAGCATACCAGCACTCTAACTGTTGTCCTTCTATTTCTACCTGTTAATTGCTACTGGAGTTAGAGTACCAGGCAGCATAGGTTAAACGTCCCTGCCATCCTGTGAAATGTATCAGGGACATCGAAATAAAGGGTACCTGCTATGTTGCTCAATGTACCAGGCACACCTGGTAGAATGTCCCTGGACGTACCAGTTAAACCCTAGGCAGACCAGCATTTGCCATTCTGCTATATATTCCCCAGCTCATTTCGGTAGAATGGCCTTGAAGTGCTGCAGAAATGCGCAGGTAGATCTAGGATAAGAACCCCTGCCGGATTGCCCTCTGTGGCCTAGGCCGAGCTTATGTAAGAGATCGCCTTCCACTCTGGGATGACGAGTGTGGGCGACAATGCGGTTGCTCAGAGATCATGGAATCCTCTACCACAAGGATACAGCTCAGCCATGCAGGAGAGAGCACAGGGGGCGCAGTTTGAGACTATGGAATGAACTCACCCAGGAACTAAGGGCCATTCAAAACCTCCCCACCTTTCCCTCTAACTGCAAGACACACTTCTCTGACTTGCTTTCTCTAACATAAACACACAGCAGTATGCACATTTTAACACCCTCACCCCCCAAAAACCCTACCAAAACAAACCACTCCACTGCATCCACAACTCCTCCCTCCCAGGGAGATATGGGAAAGAACAAACCACGCATGACAATAGTCACGTCACTTAACGGATCAGCGTTCATGTTGCGTTCCCCGTCAGTACCCAGGCCGGGCCGGGGAAGCGAATGATCCATCCAGTGGACCAAATTCAGTGATGAATCATGGTCATGTGTCACCTGAGGCACATTACGCGTACGCTACGAACAAGATTCACCACTGGCAAGCGCTCAGAGACTACGGTGATGAAGGTGGGATAAGAACCTCGGGGTAGATCCAGGATTGGGAGACAGGCGGAGGTGCAGAGTGTAACACGGCTTATTATTGCTAATTGTATTACAATAGCATGTAAAGGCCCCGCCCAAACTCATGAGCCCATTGTGTCAGGTGCTGTACATACACAAAGGGTGAGAGCGGAAACAGATGAACTGAGACAACAGTTGTCTGAACTGGTAATAATCTCTGGACTCCCAGGCCAGTACCTATTCACCAGCCACACTGCCTCTCTCATTGTAATTACTGAAATGGGACATTCAAATGTGACCCAGCCTTCAAGATTGACAGCTGGGATCTATCTATCTCGGGTATTACATGGCCCCCATGACAGCATCCTCTGAGTGCCACACAGTCTTTAGTGCATTTATCCTTCCCCCATAAGTTAGGGAAGTGGTAGTGAAGTACAGAGAGACTCAGTGACTTGCCCAAGGACACAGGAAATCTGTGGTGGAATAGGAATATTTTATCTGTGTCTTACCTGAAATTTTTCTTTCTTGGAGTGATGAGGTCCACAGATCCATGACACTGAGCAGCGACTCCAATGTCTTGGATCTTTGGACCTCATTATGAATAAGAAGAGAATTAAACTGAGGTCTCGAGATTTCCAGGCTAGTATTCTAACCACTAGGCCATGCTTCCTCATAAGTTCTTACCCGTTAATAATTCAGACTAGACTCAGTCACTAAAGGGCATGCATTCCTGAATGCCTCAGCCCTCTTCCCCTGCTGGGTTTGAAGTACAGGCTCCAAACACCAGTGGTGTCTCAGGTACAAATTGCGACAACTGAATCTTTAAAAAAACATCTTAATTATATCTGTTTCTAAAACCACTGCTGAACCGACAAAGGTGTTTGTTAGATTTGCTGTGGCCGGAGATGGAGGGGTGGCTCAGTGAGGCTAGAGAGTTCTGCATGCACAGGGCTATTAATCTTCCACCAGCAGGTCCTATTACACAGCGAGCCACACATGATCAATAGTGGCTCTGTTATTTTTCCACACTGTCAATTAATCTTGTCCCCATGGCACCTGAAGATGCTCTTGTGCATGTGTGTGTGTGTGTGCGCGTGTGCGTGGGAGGACACAATCAATGGTGCCAACAGAACAGGCACCACAATGGGGATTTGAGGAGATTCGCAAAAGGTTAAGATGCTATTGACCTAAACAGGGAGAGATGTGAATAAGGTCAAAGATGTCAGTTGATCTTCCCATCTTCCTGCCCCCACATGACCTTCTGCTGGATGGGCAGTTCCCCCTAACTCCCATCACTCAGCAGGCATTCCCCCCTCTCCAAGAAGGCCAGCACCCAATTTGTAATTGTAAGAAGGCCCATGACACATCATGAATGGGATTTCAGCAAAGCAGGGTCTGGTGAATTCAGCTGTTAAACACTGATGTGCCACAGGGGGCTTCCAGGAGCTCCTTGTTAAACTGAATGGGTCTGATTTCCCTGACTGTGATAGAGTCACCTGTTCTCTGATGCCGCTAAAGCCTCCCTGATAGAGATGCCTTAGTCCTAAACCTGAAAGAAACACTTCAGAGGAGCAAATCAAAAAAGCTAACTGAATGTGAGGAACCACTAGGACAGGGATAGATAATAAGACAGAGAATATCATAATGACACTATCTAAATCCATGCTACGCCCACACCTTAAATACTGTGTGCAGATCTGGTCACCCCATCACAAAAAAAGATAGATTAGAACAGAAAAAGGAGCAGAGAAGGGCAACAAAAATGATTAAGGGTACGGAACAGCTTCCAAACGAGGAGAGATTAAGACGAGTGAGAGTGTTCAGCTTAAAAAAGAGACAACTAAGCAGGGATATGACAGAGATCTATAAAATCATGACTGGTGTGGAGAAAGTGACTAAGGAAGTGTTATTTACCCCTTCACATAACATAAGAACCAAGGGTTGCCCAATAAAATTAACAGACAGCAGGTTTAAAACAAACAGAAGGAAGTACTTCTTCACACTGCACACAGGCAACCTGTGGAACTCATTGCCAGGGGATGTTGTGAAGGCTAAAAGCATAACTGGGTTCAAAAAAGAAGTAGATAAGTTCCTGGAGGATAGGTCCATCCATGGCTATTAGTGAAGATGGTCAGAGCCACAACACCACGCTCCATGTATCCCTAAACTTGTGACTGCCAGGAGCTGGGAGTGGATGACTGGGGATGGATCACTCAATAATTGCCCCGTTCTGTTCATTCCCTCTGAAGCATCTGGCACTGGCTACCGTCAGAAGACAGGATACTAGGCTAGAAGGACCATTGGTCTGACCCAGCATGGCCATTCTTATATTCTTAAACCTTTGGAATTTGGAAGGGACCAGATGCACTGAATGGCAAATATTTCCAGAAGTCACCCTTTTCAGTCACCTGTAAAAGATCTTCACAAGCACATCCCACGCTGAGCTAGTATACTCTGTATAGCTTGTAGGAACAACACATGCCCCTTAATCTAAACTGTCTGCTGAGCCATGATGCCTCCTCACTCGGGCATGGCTATTGAGAAAGGTTTCTGTTCAGAAAGGCAAGTACTAGACAGAGTTCCTACCCAAGCCATGGCTATAACAGATTTGTTGGTTTGTTGATAATTTCGAAAAGTGGGAAAAAATCATTTTGGGTCAAACTGATTTTTATTTTTCCGTTTTGGGCAAATCAAAACATTGAACATGTTTGGTTGCAGGTTGAACACACAATTCATTTTGATAACATTCTGTTCTACACAGGAGCCTAGATCACCGGAGTATCTGACATTTCGTGGCTATTTTGACCATTTTTAAACATTTTGGAATTTTTGAAGACACTTAAAAGACATTTCACTGTGAAGTAATTTCAAACCGGGTTTGATTTTGGAAAGGTCAGAATGAAACTCTGCACTTTTTCCTGTGTGTTTGTTTTAAGCGAACAATTTGGCGGAATCGACACAAATTCGCGAAAGGCTTTGATGTCACCGAATCTGCGTTTTTCGCCAAAAAAAAACCTTTGGCTAAAAACATGCACCCACCTCATGTCACAACACAGCGAGTATCCCGTCCTGACACTGTTGACCTCACACCCTTGGGCTCTGGGCCAGGTTGAATTTCCACTCCCACCAACATCCCTAAAATCCCCCTGAACACGATCCTCATCCTCCCACTGCTCCCTTTGCTGGGGCAAACTCTCCGGGTATCACCTCTCCTCTGTCAAGGCCCTCACTCACATCCCCCTACTGGAAGGAATCATTGAGTCACTTATTGCACCATGTGAGCTGGGCCTTGCTTTAAAACCAGCCCAGGAGAGACTCGCTCTACTGACCTTTCTCAGGGCCACAGCAGTTTTCAAACACATTCCTGACGGGTCCCCCTGTTCCTCTTTGCTCCACTGAGGATGACTGATCCGTGGGGTACTTTTTACCCATCAATTACTTACACCTGCTCGGTAATATTTCATTGTAGAGTGGGCTTGTTGTATGCTTGTAATATTTAATTCTTATAATTCCACCTCTGGCAAGCAGAGGCTCCTGCGAGCATGAGATTACATCTCAATGGGTACACTCTTGCATGCATAAATAACACCTCCACTACTGACGGCACACGGGGTTGTTGTTGGGTTTGGTTTGGTTTTTTTTAAAAGGAATCTCTGGGCAGCAATTCTGAAACATGCCTCTGTTGTGTAGCGAAAGCTCCATTTAAATGCAAATGTTGACTTTTTGCCTGGCACTGGAGGGAAAATACTCTTCTAATGACATACATACAGAAGTACAACCAATATTTTTTAAATTGAACTGTATCAAAAGGGGTCAGGCTTTGGGTTCTGGTTGTCATGTAGATTATTACCAAGTTAGAATGTCGACCAAAAGCTCCAATATCAGGCAAAGATGGACTCTTAGGGTTTCATTTTACACCACTGAACTCAACGGAAGTTTTGTCATTGCCTTCAATGGGTGCAGAGACGGGCAATTAATTCCGGTACTACGCAGGGAGCAAGAGACAGAATATGAATGCAAAGGAGGGAGCTGAAAGAGAGTGAGTGAGGGGAAGGGAGGACGTGGGAGAAGGAAGAGTGAGAAAGTCAGAGTTGGGAAAGAGAGAAACAGTGGGGGGCGGTGGACAGATCCCCAGACTGGGTGGCAGGAGAGGCCAAATCTATTCCCAGTTCTGCCATTCCCGTGCTGTATGACCTCGGGCAAGTCTCTCTTCCCCCTCCTGTTTGTCTAGTTTGGTGGTATTGCCTCCAGAGCAGGGATTGTCTTCCTACCATGCCTAGCACAATGCGGTTCTGATCTTGGTTGGCGAGCCCCCTGTGCTAAAACCTACTGTATTAATAGTAATAATAAGCGGGACAGAGAGGAAACAGGGTGACATCAAAACCAGATTCTTAGGGATGAACAGAGTTTGGTCTAGCTGCGGTAGCTAATAATAGAGCTACATGGAGTCCTGAACTGAACGGCACAGCGTGTTCCTTTCTCTGCTCTCTGTTGTAGGGTCGCTGGCAGCCTTTTTTCCGCACCCCAGGCTGAGCTCTGGGTCAGAAGGTGCCAAAGGACAGTGCGTGCACTCCCCCGGAACTGCCTGAGAAAGGGCAGGCGGGTTCCCTGTTCCACTAACCACCCCCCAGAACACCTAGGAATTCTCACGCATGAGCCCAGAGATGCAGGCAAGGCAACACATGCAGCCACAAAGAGGCAAACAGAGACTCACCCAGCTCCTGTTACAGGTGCACACGGACACACACATACAGGCCCACAGGCTACACAGAGTCACCCCACAGCCACAACGAGACACACACACACACACACACCCTGCTCTAGTCGCAAACTGATTGTCACTCCCCTGCCTCCTACCCAGGAGCAGGGGCCTGGCAAGTGAGGGTTTACTGTCCATCTGCCACTGCCCCCCATTTTGGAAAACACTGAAAGCCCAACCACAGTGATGTGCGTACTCCCACGGCAGAAACCTTTCGACAATATCTGCTCCGCACACCGCTCTGACCATGGGGCTCCCTTGTGAAGGCGCAGACTGCCCATGGGTGGAGATGCTGGCAGCAGGAACAAGGGAGAGGATGTACACATCTCTGAACGGAGACCGGCAAGAGACGCACAGCTGTGGGCTGTTGTCCTCCATGTCCCAGGTTCAAACTAACGCAGAGAGACACGGCCAGTCCAGCCCGGGTTCCGCACCGAAATACCATGACCTACATGCACAGAGATGCACGTCCACCCACCAGACCGTTGTTTGAAGCAGATTCTTTCCCTGGTTTTAATGATGAGCTGTTTCTGCTGCTGCAGCTTGGACCATCCCTGGTCCACCAGGGCTGGCCACACATAAAGTTAGGATTAAAACCAGTGGGCCACAATCCCCCGCAGCCATGGCTCCATCTGCACCTGGAGCAAAGACGCAGGGTTAACCGGGACTCCTAAGGGCTGTGGGTCATTCCCAGTGTGGCAAGAGGAGGATTCTGGGGTTAATTCTTGCCTCTCCAAGGGGAGGCGGGACCTAGTAGGTGGCAGTTCTCTCAGGCACATGGCACCACTTAACCCAACCTGGGTTGCTTTAGTAAAAGCTTCCTGCCACAGACCAGGTACAAAATGTGTGTGTGTGTGTTAGTGTGACACACACTGCACTTCCAGCCATGCATACAGCCATCCAAACATCCATGCAAAACCAAATACAGGGAGCTCCACAGTCCTTCTTAAGCCAGGCAAAACATTAGCCCACATCCTGCCATCACAGACTTCACATCCTCTCTCAGTGTTAAGGATGTGTTGTTTGTTCAAGGTCTCTCCCTGCCTGTTTATATTTAGTGTGCTTTAGTTACGATGGGGACAATGATTTATAAGGGCAGAGCTTAGGGACAGCCACAAGAGCAAAATACAATCAATTTAGACCATTCAGGGATCGAACTGTTCCCTGTTTGATTATCGATCCAGGGCCCGAGCTTGGGAAAGTTTGTTGGTCCTGCGGATGTGTCCCTGGTATGTTGCAATGTACATGACCTAAAAACCATCCTCTCTTTCGGATATCTCCTGAGGAGCTGGGACATTAACGGGATGTCCATGCAGTCCGATGGCTGGGAATCCTGGCTTACGGAAGATAGAAAGCTACTGTTTCTAGCCCCGGTGGCCCATGATTAGATCAGTCACTGGTGGCTGTATGCTATTTTGGCAATAGTTGCAGACTGAATAGAGCTAGGGTGACCAGACAGCAAGTGTGAAAAATCGGGATGGGGGTGGGGGGTAATAGGAACCTATATAAGAAAAAGCCCCAAATATCGGGACTGTCCCTATAAAACTGGGACATCTGGTCACCCTAAATAGAGCACAGGTGAGATCCATTTTCAGTCCTTGCAATGGTGGATGAAATAGGCATTTCCCCCCACACACACGTGTGCGTAGTGCAGGTGAACGGTGTTGGATTGACAGCCCTGAGAGAACCCAGCCCTCTCTTCATCCACAGGTCTGGCAGCCGTAGTGCAAGTTTCCCCCGCAAAGCTAAGAGTGCCGTCCTGTTCTCATGGCCTAGCCAGACTTTGGCCTTTGTGGGGAAGTTGAGGATAAAGGGTTTGTGGTTCTTTGATGGGAGGAGGCCAGGTTCTATTTCCAGTTCTGTTACCGACCTCCTGGGTGACCTCGGGCAAGCAACTTAGGCCCAAATTTTCAGACTTGGTGCTAAGGGGTTCCACTCACCACAGGTGCGCCTCCTTGTGGCTGGTGTGGGAATTAGCTCTCACCCCATCTGGTGCCCCCTTCCACTGGTAGCTCACACTGGGCCCTTTCTCTCTGCAGAACTCCGGGTGCTCCCTCTTGATGACTCGGCCCTCTGGTCACTATACAGACCCCCCCATTCCAGGTTAACAAAGTACCACCAGACAAGCTGTTGGAACGCTGTCTCAGGCAGCCTGCCATTCCAAGTCTTCATGGTCTGTGCTGCTTTCCCAGTGGCTGGGAGGGGAAGCCAGCCCCGGTACTCCAGGTTCCAACCCAGGGACCCTCTGACTAGCAATCCAGATCTACGCAGTCTCAGATCCTGTTGCTGTTTCCTTGGGCTCCTTCCTACCCATCCTCTCTATCACCTATCTCTGGGTTTGCCTCCAGAGATTCCTCTGCTCCCCAGGGTTACTTCACCCCTCTCAGCCTCTTGCTGGACTCCAGAGCTTACTCTACCCTGGACTTCCTCCTTGTCCCTGGCCAACTCCCCTTCCCTCTAAAGAGTGGCTGCAGATCTCCTCCCTCCAGCCCCTTCTGCTCTCACTTCCTGGCTTTATCATCCTATCCCGGCTCCTCCCCCCGCTGGGCGCCATTAGGCCCTGTCAGTCCCTACTTCCCTTCCAGGTGCAGCATAGAGGGTTAATTGGCCCCTTTTAGCACACATTAAGCCATCTAGGGCTTGTGTGGGGTGGACACCCCATCACATCTGGGCAGCTTAAATTAGGCACTTACATGCATATTCATGCACCTACATAAGTGGCTAACTTGCGGAGGTGCTGGGCACTTGCAGTCCATAAGAATCACTAGTAACATTCATGAATGAACGCAGCCCCCAGTTTTAGAAACCCAAATCTGACAAGTGGGTCCTCAGTCCCTATTGGTCTGGTCTAAATCTGAACTAGTAATTTATCAAGTGCCCTGGAATACCATCTATTAAGGGATGACTACCCTGCCCACATATTTGGTGACACTTAGTTACATTAGACAGGCCAAACCCCAGAGGGGGCACAGTTCTTCTCAGAACAGAAGAGTCTCAAGTCCCCCAAAATGCCCACCTAAATGGTTTTTGGAAAATGAAATGTCCTCAAGCCCCTGTGAGCCACATCACCGACGGTGTCTAGTTGTCTTTAAGAATCACGCTCCATCAGTTGGAGAAAAGCACTGAGCCAACAGAACTCTCTCCTTCTCCTCTGGCATAGCAAACAGCTAAGAAAGACTGGCTGAGAGTGAAAGAGATGGACAGACTATTTCTTCCTCACCCCCCCCATGATGATCAGATGATGGCCCCAAAGATAAGGACTGAAGGCCCTTGTTAACTAGGCAGCGAGAGAACAGAAAGAGAGAGATTGTTTATAAAGCATACAGAAGAGAAGATTAAAAACAATCACCCATTGGTGGGGCCTTCCCCAGGCAGATGGGGAAGAGGGGAAGCATATTTTTGTTCTATTCAGCTGTATATTCCCATTGCCCCAGGAAAGCTCCGTAGTAGCTGAAATGTCAGCTTTAATCTCCTTCCAACATGTATTTTGCAAATAACTCCTTTTCTCCTTTTAAATTCTGCAGCTAATACGTTGGAGCAGTGACGATCCCCAGCAATGATTTAATGGAACAGAAAATGCGCTCCCCTAATGTCACATTTCAGATGCGCTTAATTCAAAGGAGGCAACAAAAATAAACAGCAAAGACATGGCGAGCGAAAGCAGCTGCAGAGGGTCGTCTCCGCTGTCGCAGTGCCCGCTGCTTGCTCCCTGCACCACTGGGCATGTGCATTGTACACGGGAGTAAAAGGGAGCACAGAAATTGACGGACTAGAAGAGACCATCAGCCCCTGCAGTCTGGTGCCCTGTCTCTGATTTCAACGCTGGATGCTGCGAAGCAAAATATAAACTGCCATCATGAATCTAATTCTGTAATACTGCACCGGAGCTTGTATAACTCACGGGACAGACGCCTGGTTGGGATGAATGGAGGGATGGATTTCTGACCCCCACAGCTGGTGATCAAATTATGACCCCAAACATGAGGACAGAGCGATAGGTACTGCACAGCGCTGAAGGATCTCATCCTGGTGCTACAGCAGATGTGTTGGTTGGCCCTGATCTAACCCTTTTATAGCCATACCAGGATACCTGCCTCAGTAATATCCTGTGGTGGTGAGTTTACAAGGTTAATTTATTTCCCCCGCCCAGAGCAGGCAATGCTTCTCTTGCCACGTGCATCACTGGTGAACACACACCTTGGGCAGAGATAAGGACACTGCGAAAGCCAGAGGAGAGGGCTACAGATGGACCTGCGAGCTGTTGAGAGACGGTCCCGTGGTAGCGAGAAGCTGTGGATTTCCCGGGAGGAAATCCACACACTGGGTGTGACAGCCCGGGGCATAGGGAAGGGGCTGAACTATCCAGGAGCTGTTTCTATATAGCAGCTTCCGTCCTCCAGGTTATAGCTTTCCCAAGCCATGGAGTAGGCACCAGAGAGGGAGATATCCCCTTCCTCACGCCTGTCCCACCTCCAGGGAGCATGCCCGGCACTTCCAATCCACCTCAATTCGAAGCCACAGCACCTCCTGCTGGCAGTGCCGGCCAAGGAGTGTAGGACTCCCAGGAGATTCCCGGCCAAATCAGCCTCCTCTTGCCATGTGATTTAGGCCTGATCCTGAGCCCTAGCAGCTCCCTTCGAAGCCAATAGCATCGGCAGGGGCTCCGAATCAGGATCTGAACCCACGGCTTGTCTATGGAGGTGACTCTGGCTTTCCTCTCCACTCTTCTGCCTACTGCCCTGCCACTTCCAGCTTCTCTGCCTCCTGCTTGCCCCTGGGCTGCTGAGGGCAAGCAGAGAGTCCTTTCCTGTGCGTGCAGGACTCCTGGCCTGCCATCTCCACCCACCCCTTGCCTAGCGGAGGCTGCACAATGAGAGCTGAGGGGCATCGGCAGAACAGCCTCCTTGCTCGCTGCCAGGAAGCAGGACTGTGGGAGGGGAGGTGCGCCCGGCTGCTACATAGAGAAATCAGCCCATTGCCCCAGGGAAGAGGAGCCTGAGACCTAAGAGGGATTAGCGGGAGGGGCTGATTCTTTTTGGGGGGTGAGGAGGGTTGATTTCTGGGGTTGGGGGAGTTGATTGTGTGGGTCAGATGCCACTGGGGTGAGGAGACTTTGCTTAATTCTATAAGTGGTATGCAAATATCAATGCTAATTTTATGCAAACGAGTTCCCAGGCATCTCAGTGCCCAGTATAGGCAGGTCTGGTGCAAGCCTGTAATTCTCCCTGGCTAGCTGGCTCCGAGACTGACTGACACAGCCTGTGACGCCAGATGCCCAGGACCTGCCCGCCCACACCCTGGATTAGGAACTGCTGGCCACCCTGCAGTTTCCCCAGTTGTACTAGAAGAATCCACCATGGCAGCATTAAAGGAAAACAATGGGCCAGTGCCCTGGACTCCAGGAGTATCTTGGCGTATACGAGGGGTTGTGATTCCTAATAAAAAATAGCATGTGGCCCTTTCATAGCTCTCTCCATCTAAAGACCACCCAGCATCAAAAGGCAGCCACCTCTGAAGAGGAAGGCAACAGCTGTCTAACACAGGACAGAACCTGCCAGTCTATAAATCAGCACAGGGATGGAATGATCCCATGGAGCTACTCCTATTCACACCCGCTGAGAACATGGCTCCATGTCTTTGAAACAGCAGGAGGAAATTATGGCGAGTGAATCGCTACCCAATTCATTTAAGCAGGTCAAGGAGGCTAACACCCCCTATCCTACAAACAGTGGCCCCCCAGGAGCTTTAATAACCACACACAATCAGGGCTTCTGATGCCCCATCTCCAGCAGTACTTTGCCCTAACGTACTGGGGCATTGGTGCAGGGCTGACCGAGCAGAACAAGCGCCACCTACTGGATCCCAAGCAGCAAATGAGATGCTTCAATATTAGAGCTGGTCCGAATTTTTTTCATCTGAACTTTTTTTTTTTTTCAATAACGGCCAAATATGGCTTTTTGACCAAAGCAATTTGGTTGTAAATTTCCAGTTTTACAATAAAAGAAAAATCAATCTTTTTAAGGTGTATAAAATTTTAATTTTCAGTCAAAAATTTTGGTACTTGAAAACCGAAAACTGATTTTGTTTAATGACTTTTTTTGTGGTTTTAGGAAAACCAAAACATTTTTGCAAGAAATTTCAGGAAAAAAGAGTGTGTTTTTTTAAACCTTCCCCCCCACCCCCAATTTTCAACCAGCTCTATTCCTTATATAATGAATCTTGCTACAACATGCAAAGGAGAAAACAGATGCCAGATTGGGGGGTCAGAAGGTAATTTTCCCTCCTTTTGTATCAGCTGGGACCCTAAGAAGGTGAAGAAAGCTGAGCTTGTCTTCCTTGGAGACTGGGCAAGCTTATTCCACACCACTAGTTTCCTGAAGTTGCCAGGCTGTGGGTCAATCCTGCCTGTTCTGTTTCTGTGTCTCAAAGCATTTGTAAACATGCAATTTTGCCCTGGTCCCTGACTGATAGAGTAGATGTGACCAAATAGGTCTTTTCTATCTTTAATTTGATGGGTTTTATATTAAAGAAAGGAAGAAAGAATATTATCCATAGCACCCTTCATCTGAGGATCTAAATGTGCTTTACAAAATTAACCTCAATCCCCTTTGAGGAAAGCATATTTATACCCTTTTTAAAAATGGGGAAACTGAGGCTCAAATGGATTAAATGACTTGCCCAAGGTCACACCAAGAGTCAGTAGCAGAACTGAGACTAGACCCCCTCCCCCCCCCAAGAGTCCCCTGCTCTAACCACTAGTCCTGCTCAGTCAAATGGGAGAAGTTGTTGGTGAGGAGCGGAGGGAGAAGAAATCCAGGCTGCAGACTGAAGGAGGCATATGCCAACTCCATCAGTGGTTGACTTGAAAAGTCTGCATCTGCAGAGCCATGATTCAGCTATTCGGCTCCTGGTTGCCTGCCTCTCCCAGACCGAGAGCAGCATCTGCTTTGCGGAGCACTGAACAGCCAAGCAGAAAAAAAGGTCAACCGCTTCTCTAAAGCTCCGCTCCAGGTTGGAAGCAGGGCTCACACCACATGTCAATGCAATGCTTCCGTGGGCTTGTTTGTTTCAGTTTATAAATATTAGATGCAGCCACATGAGGCTGCAAAGGACGGGACCCCTTCAGGCCTGCATATAGTTAACAAGAGAAAAGGGGGTGGAAGGAAGCCCACAACCCTCTAGACCTTATCTCACAAAGAAATAGAAATCCAACTGGTCACTTTCTCTTCTTGCCCTGGGTCTGGCTGCATTCAGGACAAGCTTACCCTCCTGATCTCGGGAATGCTTCGGGGGGGGAGGGGGGGGGGAAATTGCTAGGCCTGCAATGAAATATTAAACAGGCCCATTTCGATCACAGGGGTTATTTGTTTCCCCTGTGGGCACTTGTTTGTAATAGCAGGTTTGATTTCAGAGCCTGGCTGCAGGTGTTTAACTAATGGGATCCTCTCCCGCAAGGTTGGGGGAGTAAAGGGGATGCATGTGATCTTCTCCCATCACACCTGGACTTCAAGGGTTAACCTCGTGAGACTCAGCAACCTCCCAAGATCTCACTCTGATTTGTGCAGTCAGCCTCTCCGCATTTTGTAGAGCCAGTTCTCGAGAGGCAACCGGACCAGAGGCTCCAATTGGAAACAGGCTCAAACTTGACAGAATGACAGATGACAGAACAAGGAGGAATGGTCTCAAGTTGCAGTGGGGGAGGTCCAGGTTGGATATTAGGAAAAAAAATTTCTCTAGGAGGGTGGAGAAGCACTGGAATGGGTTATCTAGGGAGGTGATGGAATCTCCATCCTTAGAGGTTTTTAAGACCCGGATTGACAAAGCCCTGGCTGGGATGATTGAGTTGGGAATTGGTCCTGCTTTGAGCAGGGGGTTGGACTAGATACCTCCTGAGGTCCCATCCAACCCTGATATTCTATTATTCGGATCTGGGTCTACACTCCCCCGAAGTTCACGGGCCAGCTTCTGAATTCAGATCCAAGCTTCCTTGAGGTCTGGCTCAGGCCACCCTCTGTTCACGTACAATACAAGCTCAGCCCTTGCCACGAACTCCAACCAACGCCGTCCAAATCCCTGAGCAGCCTCAAGCAACTGCCACTTCGCAAAACTGATCAACCTACCGGAGAAAATGTTCCCTCTTTCCCACTGAATGTGGAATTTCCACCACCACCCCCCCCCCAGATTACACTGTTCTAAAGTACACAACAGCAGTGCAATATTCAGACTTGCACCTGTGACATATTTAAGCCCCAGTAGATGGAAACCAGCGCTTGAGACAATTGGTTAGGGGAGATTAGCTTTCCAACGGAGCACACCACACTTTCCTCTGTCCCTACTAGATCCAGTAGCAACATCCCTTAGCATCACTACATTGTTATGTATGTTATATTGTGGAGAGGCTTTTACAATGTCTCATTTGTCATTTTCTCCCCTTCAGAGGCCCATGCTGTTGGCGTTATGGTGTTAAAGCAGCGTGGCTTCACAGCAGGGCATTCTGAGACCAGTGTGCCTGATGGGACATGAAAGCCTAGACAGACCCAGGTGGAGGGATGCAAAAATGCTGTCCCAAGCAAAGCTTCGAAATCCTTTTGAAACAGATGTCCTGTAAAACATTTGGCACGTGCAGAATCTCCGATAAGGGAGTGGATCACTCCCAAGGGACACCATTGGAGGTTGCAGCTTTGCCTCTGTCTTTAGCTCGCTGATCCTATCTCGTTCCCAGAGCCCTCCCACCAAAACTTGTCTGGGGTGCCCTAAGCACACAACGGGCTGGATCCCGAGCTGGTGGAGATCAGCGTGGCTCCACTGACTGCAACGGGATTGTGCTCACTTACACCAGCAGAGGATTGGGCCTGACAAGCAGCATGTGTGAGAGAATCCACCCCCCCCACCACCACCCCTCTTCAGCTGCCTGGTAGGCCCTGGCCGGAACCCAGAAAGGAGCTAGGATTCCCCAGCACCGCTTAATGACCCACTGTGCTCTCTCCTCATTTACATCTAATTAGAGGAACGAGCCCATTAATGAGAGCTATGCTAAATGCAAACCCAAGGAAACCACAGTCAGTGGAATGATGCAGCGGTGGGGTCCAGGAGGGAATCCAAGCCCACAGTTTGCTCCTATTCTGCCTAAAAGTCTGGCCTCAGGACAACAGCCATGTGGCTAAGTGGGCCAGTGTCCACATCAAATCAGTGTATCAGAAATAAGAGTCAGTTCCCAGGCCCTGAGCTCCAGCTTCTCCCCCAGTGTACTGGTGCAAAGCGCAGGCACCAAGGACGTCAGCAGGAGCTGCCCCTCTTTTATGCTAGGGCTCCCAGAATAGCCAATCAATACAAGAGCTGCTCAGCGTTGCCAACTCTTGTAATTTTATCCTGAGTCCAGTGATATTTGGTGTAATGGCCCAGCGCCTGAAGTCATGTGAATTTGGGAGACTCTCAACTTTCATATATATTTAAAAACCTAAGTTTCTAGCCCTTGTAGCGGCAGAGAAAAGTTTGGTAATGTGACCATGGTGCAACCAAACATCTGGGCAAATAGAAAGGTCCCACGTTTTTAAGTCTTGTGACTTTTAAGCCAAACTCCTGATTTGGAAGGGGCCTGAGCCATGATTTTTGAACACTTGGAGTGGGCAATGGTGTCCACTTGTCTTGCAAGCACAGTGAACTCTAGGTGGCTTCAAGTTGCACTACTTTGCCCCTCCCGCCTATTTTCTGACCAGCTGACCCCAGACTTTTTACACTTTGGATTTAATTCCATTTGCATCACAGCTGAGTTCTGCTCGCCGTTCCACCAGAGTAAAGCTGCAGTAACCCCTTTCACTCAGCGGAGCTACTCCACGTTTACCCCAGTCACGGAGATAAGAACTGATCCTTTTCTCCGCAAAACATTCCAAGTTCACAGTCTGATCTCTGTTACGTCAAGGTACTCATTTGGAGTACTGTGTGCAGTTCTGGTCTCCAATGTTTAAAAAAGATGAACTCAAACTGGAACGGGTGCAGAGAAGGGCGACTAAGATGATCAGAGGAATGGAAAACCTGTCGTATGAAAAGAGATTAGAGGAGCTTGGGTTGTTTAGTCTGACAAAGCGAAGGCTGAGGGGGGATATGATTGCTATCTTTAAATATATCAGAGGGGTTAATATAAGGGAGGGAGAAGAATTATTCCAGTTTAGTACTAATGTGGACACGAGAACGAATGGATACAAACTGGCCGGGGGGAAGTTCAGGCTTGAAATTAGACGAAGGTTTCTGACCGTCAGAGGGGTGAAATATTGGAATGGCCTTCCGAGGGAAACGGTGGGGGCCACGGACCTGTCTGGTTTTAAGATTAAGTTGGATAAGTTTATGGAGGGAATGGTTTAATGGTAAAACATAGTAGCCGAGGAAAACCAAGCAATGGTACATGAATAGCATAATGGCCAACAAGGGTCAGGCTAGAGACTCTTGCCTATATGCTCGGGGTCTTACTGATCGCCATATTTGGGGTCGGGAAGGAATTTTCCTCCAGGGCAGATTGGCTGAGCCTCTGGAGGTTTTTCGCCTTCCTCCGCAGCATGGGGCAGGGATCTCTAGCAGGAGGGTCTCAGCCGATTGAAGTCACTAAAACACAGGATTGGGGATTTCAACGGCAGAGTCCAGGGAAGGGTATTGCGGCCTGCAGCATGCAGGGGGTCAGACCAGATGATCATAATGGTCCCTTCTGACCTTAAAGTCTATGAGTCTATAAGGTAAATCCGGAGTCACTCCACCGATGGCAATGATAACTGAAGATGGCTGAGCATCTCAGACTGGTGTTGTACTGTGTGGTGGCTGGTCATCTTTAAGAAACGGTGAGCCTGAATGTGCTCTCACTTACACCAGTTTTGCAAGTGTAAATCCACTGGGCCAGATCTCAGCTCTGATGTACCATGTCTGGAGGCTCAAAGGGACTCTAAAGCTGTGCTAACCAGGCACCTGAGAATTCCCCTTACCCAGAGGAACTCTTAGGTAGCTATACACCACCCTTCCTGACCCAACTCCACACCGGTGGGGTGGGGGGAGATGTTGGAGGTGTGCCCAGAGCAAGGGCAAGAAGCGAGAGCACTGCTGCACTCCGGCAATCCCCAGCTAGCGTAGTTGTCTCTTGAGGGCTGTTACCAGCTGAAGGGAGTTAGAACAGCACCAGGCTGCTCTAACTTGCACTGAGGGATGAACTGGAGGATTCAGGAGTTTAAGGGTGCTGCGCAGTTACCTTTACCTCCTCACCCCCATGGAGCGTAGTTTGGCTGGACCTGGACCCATCGACTTCAACTGAGTGACTCCTGATTTGCACTGGCATAAGTGAGAGGCGAGTCCAGCATACCTTTTAAAACTAGGACTTGGAGACAAGGAGATCACAAACCTGCTTCCATCCCAATCCCTCAGGGCCAAACTCAGCCCCACTGGAAGTTTTACTGCCCTGCACTGACCCACCTGGGAAATTCAATGGTTTCCATTAGGGTAAGTACTGGTAACGAGGGCAAAGGAAATGAAAACCTGCCAAGGACAGCACTCCAGGACGCCCTGGGAGAAGTTGAGACATCCTGGTGGCCAGCGAGCCATCACCTGAGCAAGGGGAAGCCACAGAGCAAGGGGAAGCCGGTTTTCCAAGCCGGTTCCTGGCAAGGTTTCAATCAGAAGGCCATGCTGGAAATGAAAAGGACAATCAGCAGAAGGCTGTCTCTTGGCAGGGGAAGAGGCAATCGTCAAGATGGTGGCAGGCAGGAGAATGACATTTCTCAGGCTTAATGGAAGAGGAGGATAGAATAACAGCAGAGCTCAGCGACTGGGAAATGGGAAACCTTCCAAAGAGCCCAGGCTGTAGTTTATACTCACCGGAGGCCTCTCTCCATTTTTTTTTTAATTTATTTCTACAAGTTAATTTTTTTCATGCTGGCAAAAGGGACCAGGCTGACAGCTCCGGAGAGTTAAACGAACCAGTTCACAGCACAAGCAGAAGGTCCCTATAAGCTTCCCCCACAAGCATAGAATCATAGAATATCAGGGTTGGAAGGGACCTCAGGAGGTCATCTAGTCCCACCCCCTGCTCAAACCAGGACCCATCCCCAACTTAATCATCCCAGCCAGGACTTTGTCAAGCCTGACCTTAAAAACCTCCAAGGAAGGAGATTCCACCACCTCCCTAGGTAACCCATTCCAGTACTTCACCACCCTCCTAGTGAAATAGTGTTTCCTAATATCCAACTAAACCTCCCCCACTGCAATTTGACACCATTACTCCTTGTTCTGTCATCTGCTACCACTGAGAACAGTCTAGATCCATCCTCTTTGGAACCCCCTCTCAGGTATTTGAAAGCAGCTATCGAATCCCCCCTCATTCTTCTCTTCTGCAGACTAAGCAATCCCAGTTCCCTCAGCCTCTCCTCATAAGTCATACTGGACACAGTACTCCAGATGAGGCCTCACCAATGCCGAATAGAGGGGAATGATCACATCTCTCGATCTGCTGGCAATGCCCCTACTTATACAGCCCAAAATGCCATTAGTCTTCTTGGCAACAAGGGCACGCTGCTGACTCATATCCAGCTTCTCATCCACTGTAATCCCCAGGTCCTTTTCTGCAGAACTGCTGCTTAGTCAGTCGGTCCCCAGCCTGTAGTGGCGCATGGGATTCTTCCTTCCTTAGTGCAGGACTCTGCACTTGTCCTTGTTGAATCTCATCAGATTTCTTTTGGACCAACCCTCTAATTTGTCTAGGTCCCTCTGTATCCTATTCCTACCCTCCAGCATATCTACCACTCCTCCCAGTTTAGTGTCATCTGCAAACTTGCTGAGGGTGCAGTCCACGCCATCCTCCAGATCATTAATGAAGATGTTGAACAAAACCAGCCCCAGGACCGACCCTGTGCTTCTGCTACAATGTGCTTCTGCTACAATGCCTCAGAGCTGATCTGAAGGAACCGCCTCTCCAGGTGACAAGGGCATTCATTCCCCATCAGACACTCTGCTGAGCCTGCCAGTTAGGACAGGCAGCTTTTGTGATAGGACTGCCAAGGTCTGGACTGAGACCAACAGCTTGTTTCACATAGGCCACTGAACAGCCAGGAAACAGTATCAGCTTTCTGCCAGTGCTAACCTGCGCCAGAGGCAAACCAGTGATATAGAGGTGAAAGGCCAGCCACATTCTCCTATATCCCATTGTCATTTCCCTGCGGCATCCATCCAGTCCCCCTGCTGGAGACATGAGATACTTCATTGCAGTGGCACACCCATGTTAATTTATGCAAGGCAGAGGAGTTAAGGTCCAATTGGTACAGCTTCCGACAAGGTGTAAACACAAGTGTACTTGAAGGGGACACTGAAATCCAGTTCGGGTTAAGAAACAGGCAACTCAGTTCTACTCCAGAGTGAATCAGCAGCTAAGGGAAGTCCCAACACTAGAGCAATGCCCTAGATACCAGGTATTGTTCCTGCAGAGAACATCTCCACTCCTAGGGGCAAGTTGGGCAAGTTCTGCTCTGTTACTCCAAGATAGGGTGACTAGACTGCAAGTGTGAAAAATCGGGACAGGAGGGGGGCTAATAGGGTCCTATACAAGATTAAGCCCTAACATCGGGATGTCCTGCCTACTCCAAGAGCTCCCACCCTAGTGACACGAGCAGGGTCATCATAAAGCTCGTATGCTTTGAGAGTCGAGCTACAGCCTTCTACTTCACTGAGCCAAAGGCCTGAGCGCCCCTGAAACAGACAACTGAACTAAGGCAGGGATTTCAGAGACAGGATTCCAGAGTTCTAGTTCCGGCTTTGTCCCCGGATTGTCTGACACACTTAGGCGTAGTAATAATAACAAATCAAATGGTAGTGGTGATAGGTAATTCATGCTTGTAAAGTGTTTTGAGACCCTTGAACAGAAAGCATTACTGCTATCGAGGTGCAATTGATTTAATTATCACTGGGCTAGATTCCTTTCTCAGGCACTGCTCTCAGCTAAATCAATGGGAGTTTTGCCTGAGCAAGGACTTCAGGATTTGGCCCATTCATATCATTAGACCCTTCTCCTTGTCTATATTTTCGTTGCCCCATTAGAAGAGTGCCACAGAGCATCCATATATCCCACAGTGATAGACTTTGAGACTGGTTCTCAACTGCCTTGCACCTTGTGTTGTAACTTATCAGTGTGCAAAGTCAATGGAGCTACACTGGTTCACACCAGCTGGGGATCTGGCCCTGCTGAGCTCAATGAAGTGACATTGGTTCACACCAGCTGGGGATCTGGCCCTGCTGAGCTCAATGAAGTGACACTGGTTCACACCAGCTGGGGATCTGGCCCTACTGACCTCAGTCAGGGCCGGCTCCAGGCACCAGCCCAGCAAGCAGGTGCTTGGGGTGGCCAAGTGGAAGGGGGGGCAAGTCGGGCTGTTCGGCAGCAAGTCCCTCTTGGAGGGAAGCACCTGCCGCCGAATTCCCGAAGAAAGCGGCGCGGTGGAGCTGCCACCGGAGTGCCACCGATCGCGATTAAGATCACGGCTTTTTTTTTTCCCCTGCCGCTTGGGGCGGCAAAAACCCTGGAGCCGGTCCTGACCTCAATGAAGTGACACCGGTTCACACCAGCTAGGGATCTGGTCCCACTACTTCAGTGGATTTATGTTGCATTAAACCAGTCTAACCAAGAGTAGAATCAGCCCCAGTGAAGTTATCTCGCATAAAACTGATGGGAGATCTAAATCAGACCCTAGAGAGAAAGGAATCACTTACCCTAGCACTGAGATGCAGCCATCTCATATGACAACAAAAGAAAAGCAGGAAGAATTCTAAAAGAGCAGGATGGATCGGTTTATGAAGGAAGGAACAGAACTACGGACCATATTCTTATCTCAGTTCATGGTGTAGTTTGAGAGAAATCTCACTCTGTGTTAGGTTACTCCTGATTTCCACTGGTGTAACTATGCTGATTTCACTGGAGTTATTCCTAATTTACACCTGTGTACATGAGATCTGAATCAGGCCTGAATGTGTAGCTTGGTCAACTGATGACTAAGTGACTGGGAGCCAGATAGTAATAACCATCTACAAATATTTGAAAATGCCATGAGAGAGGAGCGTTAGAGTGGTTCCAGTGCATATAAGCAGGAGGAAAGAGATGAAGTTAAACTAAGATAATTTTAGCCTGAATACGATGCCAACCTTTCTAACAGCGAGATTTGGTAGACCATGGTATGATCACCCAACAGAAGTGGTGGAAGCTCCATCAGTTGAGACATTAAAAACAGGACTGAGGAGCATACTATAGGGAAGAGTCCTGCCTTGGTCCTTGAGGTAGGGACTAGATCTTTCCCATCTTTAACCTCTATAAACCATTTAATGGTACACAGCAACCCTACACAGAGCATCAGAAGAGAGAGTGAAGAATACTCTCTCCAGGGGCCTTAAGATACTACTGGCCTGACAATGCTCTTCACTCACCCTGGAGTCAATCCAGAGTAACTCCACCTAAGTCGGCAGAGTTGCCCCAGGTTTACACCAATGTAGCTGAGAGAAAACTTTGCCCCTTTATCTCACCCTGTAAAACTAGGGATGGGGGCAGGTCGAGCAATTCAGCTTTAGATGCTTGTCAGAAATACAGCTGAACAAACAGTACGTAAGGATAGTGGTATCCTCAGGGAAGGGTATAAATTTATCATTAAAGCACTGAAATAATGATATGAATGTAATTAACAACACTCTCTCTCTCTCTCTCTCTCTCTCTCTCTCTCTCCGCTGTCCCCTGCCCCAGTCTAATGTTGGAACAGCCTAGCAGAAGACAGTCCTAGGACGTTAACACTCTCCCTACAATGCAGCCTCCCTTCCAGTAAGAACATAAGAACGGCCATACTGGGTCAGACCAAAGGTCCATCTAGCCCAGTATCCTGTCTTCCGACAGTGGCCAGTGCCAGATGCCCCAGAGGGAATGAACAGACAGGTTATCATCAAGTGATCCATGCCCTGTCACCCAATCCCAGCTTCTGGCAAACAGAGGCTAGGGACACCATCCCTGCCCATCCTGGCTAATAACCATTGAATGACCTATCTTCCATGAATCTATCTAGCTCCTTTTTGAACTCCGTTATAGTATTGGCCTTCACAACACCCTCTGGCAAGGAGTTCCAGAGGTTGACAATGCGTTGAGTGAAAAAATACTTTCTTGTGTTTGTTTTAAACCTGCTATCTATTAATTTCATTTGGTGGCCTCTTGTTCTTCTATTACGAGAAGGAGTAAATAACATTCCCTTATTTACTTTCTATATGCCATTCATGATTTTATAGACCTCTATCATATCCCCCCTTAGTCACCAATTTTCCAAGCTGAAAAGTCCCAGTCTTATTAATCTCTCCTCATACGGAAGTCGTTCTATACCCCAGGGCCACCCAGAGGATTCAGGGAGCCTGGGGCAAAGCAATTTCAGGGGCCCCTTCAAAAAAAAAAGTTGCAAAACTATAGAATACTTTATTCTTGGGGGGGCCCCTGCGGGGCCGGGGGAAAATTGCCCCCCTTCCCCCCCCCCCCCCCCAACCCGGGCGGCCCTGCTATACTCCTAATCAGTGGATGACTCTGAGTTCCTGTAAGAGACACTCCCTTTCCTGAAGAAATTTTGAAGGTCTGGGGATGTAGCTACAGGGACAGATTGGGATACCAGCTGCACCAACAGATTATTATTATTATTTACATTCCAGTAGCATTAAGAGGCGAGCCTCCTCTTCCTCCGTCCCGGTATCAGGGAATTGTGTACACAGTAAGAGATGGTCCTTGACCCTCAGCGCTTACAGCCTACACAGACCACTATGGAAGGGTAAACAGAGGCACAAGGAAGTGAACTGACTTGCCCAAGGAATAGAACCCAGGTATCTTGACTCACAGTCCAGTACTCTGACCACTAGATAACACTGCCCCGAGGTGTAACTCCACACCAAAAAAAAAACCATTGTGGTCTTGGGATCCAATTCTCCACTCAGTTGCACCCGTTCATAAGCCGGGGTCACTCCAATGGAGTCAGGGCCCAGGGGATCTACTCCACTGTTACACTGAGATGTGAATGTGGCTCAGGCCGGGTCTACACCTAAAACTCAGGTCAGCCTAGTTCATTGCTAAAGACTATCAAAAATGTCACACCCTGTGCCACGCCCTTAGGACAACCTCCCCCAACAGTAGACGCAGCAAGATTGACAGAAGCATTCTTCCATCAGCTCAGCACCCACTTCTCAGAGAGGTGGAAAACGCCCTTTCATCGCTGTAGGAAGCACCTAGGCAACAGCACCACAATTGCAGTGCCATAGGTGTGCTGCTGGAGCTGCCGGCACGTAGACAGATCCACGGAGTGATCAGGTTTAGGAACGCATCACCTATGGAGGGATCTTTGGCTAAGATCCAGCTCCCCAAAGGTATTTAGGCACCTCCTTTTGAGGAACTTTGAGGACGCACTGTTGCCTTCCCTGTACTTCTGTCTATCTTTCAAATGTTTATGGAGGAAACATATTAGGCCTTTTACTTCCCAGTCCCCTTTCAAGAACAAACAAAAAATACGCTGTGCCGCAGGCAGTCCTTTTATTATCTAACATAGAGTTCATGCAATAAAGTCCGTTAATTAAAACATGAATATTTAAAATGGCTTTCAAGAGCAGCGGCCTCATCTCACCAGAGGGAAGAAGAGAGAGAGAAGAAGGGGAAAAGGGAAAAAAAAAAATCACACACACAAAAAGTTGTAACGCACGAGGAAGGCGGGCTAGTTCTTTTTGCCAGAAGAGCATTTCAATTATTTAATTGCTGAATGAGTATATTTTCCCAGCTGACATTAGATGTTCATTTGTGCCCCACGGGGGGGAGGGGGAAAGGTATGGGAGGGGGAGGGAAGGGAGGGGGAATATGTAGAATTTTAATTAAAATTTGATGAGGGCTAAGTTATCATTTTCGGCAGAGTTGCATTTCAAAGTTGCGGCTGTGTCTATGGGTTGGTGCGTGCCAATGCAGTGGGCCCGGTGCTTATCTACACTGAAGCCTCGTTGAGATGGTCTCTCAAAGTGGAAGCGAATTACATTCGCACCCACTTTCAGGCGTCTGTGCGTGCACAGGCATGCATATCTGTGCACGATAGAGTGTGGGTACAAATCTATGCGTGGGAGTGCACATAAATGAATTTCTATGTCCAGATGCACATGCGTGTATGGGCACAGTGGGGCCTATCTGTGCACGACAGATTGGGTGTACAAATCTGAGTGTGAGTGTACATAAATGGGTTTCTGTGTGCATTCCGAGTGTGTGCATGTGTACCTGTGTATGGGCACCCGTGTGTGCTCGTATGCTGTGTATGAGTGTGGTTGTGTGTTTTCCAAATATCCTCTGGGAGGGTGAAGAAGATAAAGCAGAAAAGTGGAGATGGGAGATGAATTCCCAAAGGGCTCCTCGAGGCAGAATATACTGCACAGGCCAGGGGCAGGAAATTCCGACCTCAGAGACAGAAGCTTTGACACCAATGTCCGCAGGGCAGAACTCCGACCAGCCGCAAGCGATCGCAGACCTCCTGGTGTGAACAGATCTCTCACGACAGGGTGGTTCTCAGATTCTGGTCCAGAGTCCCAGCTTTGCTTTCCTCTGTCAGACATTCTGCCTTGCTAGCTCTTGTCTGCCTTTCACAGCTGAGCACCGGCAAGAGGCGCGCGTCTCTCTGCTCTGCCCGAGTGCCTGCTGGAAGCTGAATCAATGCCACTGCTGCCCTGGTTCACCCAGAATCCTTTGCTGTCTCTCCCGTGACTGCTCTTCGCCATTCCTGTCCCTGTTCTATTCCCAAGAGGGAGTTTTCTTTTTCTCTGACCCAGCCTCACATCCTAGGCACTGAAGTGGGCTAAGAAGTTTCTAGGGATGGGATATGGGCTTTGGTTTAGTTCCCCAAGTAGTCACTTCGAGCTCTGTTTCCACATGGGGTTTCAACAGGAACAGATTCATCTCTGAACAGCGGGGAGTTATCCTGAGCCATCCCTGCCTGGGCCCAGCCAAGTCTTGGGCCTTTAGAAGGTCGAGGGGACATACCTAGAGACATGTCAGACGTCCGCAGCTGTAGGGAAGAAGGCTTTTGCATCAGCAGTAGCAGCATTAAGGAAGACGAGACCGTGTCCATCGCTATTCAGCAAAGCACGTCAGCACAGGCTGAATTAGAAGCATGCTCCTCTGCTGTGCTGACCATGAAGAGATTTAAGCATGTGCTTAAACACTTTGCTGAACTAGGAGGCAGGCGGGAAAGCAGATAGAGATAAGTTCCATCAGACAGACAGGGATAGGTCCACAGAGGGCTCTGAAAACCAGGCAATTTTAAACTGTGGAAATCCATGCCTAGCACACCTCCACTCTATTCAGTGGAGTCTCAGAAGGAAAGAATTTGGCCAGAAGTCTTTTCCAAACGCTGATTTTTATGAGTACCTGGTATCCCCAGAACAATTCATTCCAGTCTTCCAAGAACACTCAGACACTAACAATTCAGGGTCTTTACTCCCACAGAGTAATCATGTATAAGGGCAGGGATTGGCAACCTTTGTCACGCGGCCCATCAGGGAAATCCGCTGGGGGGCCGGGACAGTTTGTTTACCTGCAGCGTCTGCAGGTTCAGCTGATTGCAGCTCCCACTGGCTGTGGTTCGCCGTTCCAGGCCAATTGGGGCTGCAGGAAGCGGCATGGGTCGAGGGATGTGCTGGCCACTGCTTCCCACAACCCCCATTGGCCTGGAACAGCAAACCGCGGCCAGTGGGAGCTGCGATCGGCCGAACCTGCAGATGCTGCAGATAAACAAACCGGCCCAGCCCACCAGCGGATTTCCCTGACGGGCCACATGCCAAAGGTTGCCGATCCCTGGTCTCGGGTGACCATTAGCTTCCTACGGCTCTCAGTTAAACTATTCCTGGAATAACCCCACAAGCACAAACCAAAGGAGCATGTTCTGAGATGCCACAAAATGCCTGTTTGGAAAATCAATTCATCAGCTAGCAGAGGACTTCCCCCATCCAACCAGTGACCCCAATCCCCGTGGTCACCTGCCAGCATGGAAAGAATTCGCATGAGTCACATCCATACTGGAAAGGAGTTTTTACACACGTCGGGATCTCATGGGTTGATAGCGTCTCGAGTGTGTGTGTCTGTGTGTTAAGGTATCTGTCGGTGTACATGTGTGTGTTTTGTGTATGCATGTCATGTGTTTGAACCTCTGGCTGTCTCTGTGTGCCATGAGAATAGAAAGCCAGGTGTTGTGTGTGCTCGCACATGTACGTGTGTACATCTGGGTGTGTACTCACACAGAGGTGCATGTGTGTGCGTATATGTGTGTTTTTTCCAGGGTGCGTGCTCCCACGCCAACAAACACAGCACCACAGCGGCAGAGTTACAAATTGAAAGTGAAAGCAGAGGATGGGCACAGCCTTCCAATAGCCCAGGGATACAGCTGCAGTGGAGAAAGGATGGAGCAGCTTTTTCTGTTCTCTAAACAATAGGTAAAGATTGAAGAGACATGGGGGAGAAAATCTCCTATAGCAAACAACCAACCCAGCCCAAAGCTCTCTCTCTCCGACCAGGTCAACGTACAGCAGCTGTGTCACAGCACGGGAAGAGCTGCAGACACGTGGATACCTCTTCACGGAGCGTGTCACATTCTTGGGTGCAATCCAGACCAGAGAGGGCTTGGGTCATCACCTGCCCGGCTTGGATCATCACCTGGGGGCCTTAAAATGCTCTGCAGCTGTAGCTCCCAGGTCTGGATGCTCCCAGCCAACACACAAGCATGGACTGAGTGTCTGTGTGTAAAGCATCTCTGGACCTACAGCTCCGACTGTGGCAGCCTGTTTGTTCCACCACAGCCACATTGCGGCCCCCACCAGCCTTGGCTACACCTGGCAAGATGACCTCAACATTGCCCAGATCCAAATGTTCCCAAAGCCATGTGCTCTGCAATGCCCAGCCTGTTCCTGGGGGGAGGGATAGCTCAGTGGTTTGAGCATTGGCCTGCTAAACCCAGCTTCGTGAGCTCAATCCTTGAGGGAGCCACTTAGAGATCTGGGGCAAAATCAGTACTTGGTCCTGCTAATGAAGGCAGGGGGGTTGGACTTGATGACCTTTCAAGGTCCCTTCCAGTGGATGGGGATATCTCCATTCAGAGGATCATTTGTTTGCTGCTGTAAAGAGACCTCATGGCATATCACTTGAACTGGAGTTAACTATCACTTCAGTGCAAACACAACACTGGCCGGTTTAGCGTAAAAGTAAAATGAGTTTATTAGCAAGGGAAGACAGGATTTTAAGAGAGCTCAAGGAAAAAGAACAGAGGCAGAAGTGATTACCAGCAAATAAATTGAAAAACACTTTCTAAAGCCTAAGACTTAACAAAACAGCAGTTTTGGTTCAAGGTCAGCTTCTTGCCATACTACTTTCCAGCAAGATGGCTGACCACCCCCTTGGTCAGGATATAATCATAGAATATCAGGGTTCGAAGGGACCTCAAGGAGGTCATCTAGTCCAACCCCCTGCTCAAAGCAGGACCAAACCCCAGACAGATTTTTGCCCCAGATGCCTAAATGGCCCCCTCAAGGACTGAGCTCACAACCCTGGGTTTAGCAGGCTAGTGCTCAAACCACTGAGCTATCCCTCCCCCTATAACATTTCTTTTTTTCCAGACCATATGTCTCAAAATCCCCTAATAGCTAAGTTACTTCCCCTGCAGCTTCCCACAGAAGGACACAGTCTCTCCTGCTGCTTTCTTCTCCTCTCACAAGGAGCGTGCCACCTCCAGACACCCTGAGCCTCGACCAAACACAGGAAATAGAAACAAGTGTATATTTCATAGCTCCTGTTTCCTGCTCTCCTTACTGTCCTTTCATGGCTTTTGCCTACTAAAGTATTACCTAACCTCTCTCCAGAAGCCCTGGGATGCACAGAACACACCGTATGTGTCCAGCAAAAAGAGAACTCACATGGCTCAAGGCATGAAAATCAGGTGCGAGCAAACTACCCCAGATAAAATAAAACCCAAGCCTGTCCTTCCCCAACACGCTAGCCTGTTTTGGACACTGCTAATAAGCACTTCGTTTTGTGTTTCCTTGTTATAACCAGCAAGAGCCTTTGCGATTCACAGTTACCACAGCTGGGATCAGAAGCCAAATTAAACCATAATAAAATTGTCATCTATTTGTTCGGGTGTATGTACATCACTGCCCTCTCCGAATTTCCAAACTGCGCGTTATATGCTAACTGCCTCCTTACAACTCTCCTTTGCTATGAATGTGATGCCTACAAAAAAACTTGACAATGGTTAGGCAGCTGGTGTATTGTGACCCCCTGCTTATCATGCTGATCAGTATTGTAATTGGATATGCCTATACTGCGTGCACAGGGTGTGACTGCAGATTGAGTAGACATATACAAGGTAGCATTAATCTAGCTAGCTTGGATACTGGAGCAGAAAAGCCACAGCAACACACGCTTCAGAGCAAGCTAGCCCCGAGAGTAATTATCCAGGGTTCCAGATAATTTAATCTAGGTAGCTAGGTTAACGCTAGCTCAGGTATATCTACTCAAGTGGCAATAATACCCCGTGATTGCAGTGTAGACATACCCTCAGTGTTTCCTTGTGCTCACCTTGCCTGTTTCTTGTAGCCATGTGTTGTTTCTTGTCTTGGATTGTAATCTCTTTGGGGCAGGGACTGTCTCTTTGTTATATGTTTGTACAGCACCAGGCACAACTCTGTCCAGATCCTCTGGGTGCTACTGTAATGCAAACTATTTATATTAATTACAGCTGATCAGGAAAGTTTTCACAAATTGTTATTTCCTCAAAAAGCCGAGTTCTCAAAATCAAAATGGTTTGCAAAACGCGGTCAGGTTCAAATGACATTCCCAACTCCAAAGAACGTTGAGGAAAAAAGTTTCACAACTGTCGAAATGCCTCATTTCAACATTTTTTAAGCAAAACATTCTGGTTTGAAACAACTTTTCACTTCAATATTTGAGCTAATTAGACTGAAAAGAAAGTTAAAAAGAAAAAAAAAGGCAAAATCAAAACAAGTGTTTCGACTGACTCAAAATGGGGGCGGGGGGAAATGTTCTTATGGGGGAATATTTTCAAATTTTTGACTTTTCACCCTGATTTGAGACAGGAAAAAATGCTGAACTCTCAAAAATATAGAATATCAGGGTTGGAAGGGACCTCAGGAGGTCATCTAGTCCAACCTGCTGCTCAAAGCAGGACCACTCCCCAGACAGATTTTTGCCCTAGATCCCTAAATGACCCCCTCAAAGATTGAGCTCACACCTGTGGGGTTAGCAAGCCAATGCTCAAACCACTGAGCTGGACAGGAACAGGAGTCCCCCCCCCAACTCTGATGTTAATATCCTGCTAAAGCAGAGATTTTCCTGTCGCTCTGATGGTAAACACCTATGCTTTTTCATCAGGAAGACCTGAATTCTAGACCTGCTATTGCCAGAAAGCTACAAGAAGCCTTAAGAGGCAGCACAGGAACAACAGTGAAGTTCTCCTTAGCTAAAGCTTTGTCACAGATGCTACCTTATATTTCTACAGAGCCTTCATCCCAAAGTGCTTCACAAACCATCTGCGTACAGCGCCAGTGAAATGCAACCACTTCTGGGGTGGAAAAATGTGATCTTTCATTTCCAGACACAGCAAACATGATCATCGTTGAAGATTGAGCCAAAAGATCCTCCTGCCCAGTCAACCATGTGGTCCTCAGTTTACCTACGTGAGAATGATCTAGTGCTGACGTGACCTTGCCAAGGTTAGAACTTTTGTAATTTTAGGAAGTCGAGCTACCATGAGAAAAATTTACTGTCATGTACGGGCTAGTGTGTGTGTCTTACCACTGCCTTCTGCTGGAGGGAATCATAACTGCCTGGGACTCTACGGATCATAAGGTTGACTCTGAAAGATAAGGTGCTTTTTTAGAACTCTCTGGCTGTCTCATTCCTCCACCCTGAGCCTAATCCCACTAATAGAGCCCTTTTCAGCCATAGAGCTCAACGCACTTTACAAAGCAGGTCAGGAGCATGGGGAAATTTTACAGATGGGGGAACTGAATTGACTCCCCACAGGCTAGCCAGCAAGTAAATGAGAAAGCTGGGACTAGATCACAGATCTCGAGTCCCAGTCCACTGCTTCCCATTTTCTTTTTGGAAGCCGAAAGGAATAGCATGACTTCCTGGGTGTTTACTTTTCCTTCTTAACAGGCTGCGGGTAAACGCCACTGTGGGTTTCAGATTCAGTTTCTTGCCAGGGGAGGCAGGGGAGAAAGTTGTTTGGGGATTTATTTTAAAGAAAAAAGACACTGCTTGCCAAAAACAGGCCTGATGAAGGGCGAGTGCTGCTGCCCACTTGGCCGAGGGCAAGATCACTCTAAAACCTACCTCTGCAGAGAATCATAGAAGTGCAGGACTAGAAGGGACTTCACCAGGTTATCTAATCCAGTCCCCTGCACTCAGAGGTTAACAAGAACAATTTTTCACTCTCCTCCTTGTAACAACCTTTTATGTACTTGTCCCCTCTCAGTCTTCTCTTCTCCAGACTAAACAAAAACAATGTTTTCAATCTTTCCTCATAGGTCATGTTTTCTAGACTTTAATCAGTTTTGTTGCTCTTCTCTGGATTTTCTCCAATTTGTCTACCTCTTTCATGAAATGTGGCACCCAGAACTGGACACAATACTCCAGTTGAGGCCTTATCAGCTCTTATGTTCTTATGAATGGGTCATGACATCTTCCCCATCAACAGGAGCGGTGCCAGGGTTTTTGCCCCCCTAGGCGGCAGTGCTCCTCCTCCGAGCATTCAGGGGGCCTGGGGTCTTCGGCGGCGGGGGTCCTTCCGCTCCGTGTCTTTGGGGCACTTCGGCAGCGAGTCACAGAGCGAGTGAAGGACCCGCCGCCGAATTTCCGCGTAAGACCCGGAGCAGAAGGACCCCCCACCACCGAATTTCCGCCGAGGGCGGCAAAATGCCGCCCCCCCCAAATCCTGCCACCTTAGGCGACCACCTAGGGTCGCCTAGTGGAAGCGCCGGCCCTGCCCATCAGCATTCGCAGTATCTAAGGGGCTATGCAGGTGCCAGACCTTTTCTGTGGATCAAAATAGGATTTCAACCTCCATGTGTCTTAGCCTTCCCCCTTTTCCCATTCACTGCGTTAACTTAAAAACAATCACATCATTAAAGCAGGGGGATTAGACTAGACTGGAGGCTTCTTTTCTTGGCCGGGGCTCTGCCTGCTTACATGTCTACACTAGACATGGCTCCAAGCCACAAAGTCTGGATTTGGGTCTGAACTACCTCCAAATCTGGGGTCGTTTGTACGGGGATTTGGAGTCCGAGCCATCTCTAGTTTGCAGAACACACGGGGACTGTACAATCAATTCATACGAACAATCAACACACAGTTTGGATAATCAACCTTCAGCCCTTTACCCTAAACTCGGCTCAAGCCGGCACGTCAGACCCCAGGCTGGGGTATAGAGAGGTCTGATTAACCTTTTTTGGAGAGGAGAAAAAGTTGCGGGCTGTGGTTTAATTTTCTTGCCTCTCCGCTAGGGCCAGAATGGGAAAACAAAAGCAAACAAAACCAAGGCAGCTTTCTGGGTATTTGGGATCCACTGGAGCAAGGAATGCTCAGAAGAAAAAGAGCCTTTTGTTACGCCATTATCAGCCTGATTACTTAGATCGTGAGCTCACTGGGGCAGGCCCTGTCTTCTTGTTCTGTGTTTGTATGGCACCTAGCACCGGGGGGGGGGCCTGGCCCAGGATGGGGCCCCTAGCTGCTGCCACAATAATAACGCATACACAATAGTAACACATTATGAGACCAAGGAGGATTCCATCATCTTCCAATTGGAGAGGGGTTCATCGCTGAACCGCACCTCCAAAGCTTTCAAAGCTAGCCCAGGGCCCACAGTTATTTCCCTCAGAGATAAGCCCCATCCAGCATCTGCCCCTTTGTGACTATTCCTCCACTCCTGGGAGCCCTGGCCGAGCGGTAAATGAGCGACACTGTGGCTGGGCAGGAGGGCTTGTATAGCGCAGCACAGGACCCACGGTTGCCTGTTGTTTTCCTCAGACTGTGGCTGATTTCGCTGGAAGGTTAGTGGCGGGCTGACGGTCCACAGAACTGGGTGCTGCGTCCCAGGCCACAGACTACCAGCTTTCTTGATCGTGCCTGCATTGCATGGGAGACACGGGCGGACACGCTCTAGACTTATGCACCATTTAAGTCCCACTTAAGCCGGTCCCCCCCGCCCAGGGCTTACAAGGGGGACTTAAGTGATGCATTGACCTCGAATTGGCCCTCTGCACAGGGCTGACCTTCACCTGAACCCCCCAAGTCCTGCCCCATACAGCCCTGGGCTCAGTGTCAAACCTGGAACAGATTCTCTAAGAGTAGCCTCTTTGCTGCTAGTTCCAAAGACCCGATCAGGAACCTGGAGGCAGAGGACAATACTTCATAGGAGTGCCCTTTAGAAGGACCTACGCTATTAGACTAAGGGGGCTATGAGCAACTCCCTCCATTAAATAACAAAAACCATGTTAGCTCTCTGGTGCTTCAAATGCTCCCATCGAGCACAATTTGCAGACTTAGCTGCCTACCAATAACTCGGGCAGCTTGGAGAGAGAGAGAGAGATTCCAAACAAATGTAGAAAAAACACAAGAGCCCAGGGAAACACCCGTTTGCTGTCATAAGAAAAAACTACACCGGGGCTCTCCAGTTTACACGTTAGAGGCTGCCAGGGTATCACTTTCCAGCCAGAAACACGTGCCAGGGCATTACCCAAGACTACAGAGTGAAGGGCACCTGCCAATAACAGCATCATTCCCATATCCTCCCCCCGACGCCCCCTTTTCTACACATCTCCCCACCCCCCATCCAACATGCACAAGCAGTCATTGCATTCTAGCATTTGGAATCAGCTGCGGCAAAAGCCAGCCACTTCTCTTCCGACCAGCGCTGGTGTTCATTGGTAGCCAACGCTGCATGTATCGCGCATAAACATCTTGACTGGGGCACGAAGGGGAGCTGACCAGCTGACGCCGCGTAGTTCGTTATAAGGAATGAGGCTGCACATTTCACAGCTCCCAGCTACGCGGACTGAGCCAGGTTCAGCCCTTTATTATTACTTTCTAGCCATTTGGGTATCATGGTTCTGTAATTGTTCATTTGACTGTATACAGCGCTCAGGGTCCAAAGTGAACATTCGGCGTAATGAGCTGTGCTGTAATATAGTGTTATTGCATTGCTGAAACCGGAGCAAAAATTCAAACACAACATATATGTGATTATGACATTGTGTTAAAGGACATCCCATCCTATTAGACTGCATTATAATGCCATCACTTTCAGAAAGGCTGATGAGCAAGATATTTAAATAGGTTGCATGGTCTTGTGTAGCTCACTTTGAATGATAGAATAGAATATCAGGGTTGGAAGGGACCTCAGGCGGTCATCTAGACCCACCCCCTGCTCAAAGCAGGACCAATTCCCAACTAAATCATCCCAGCCAGGGCTTTGTCAAGCCTGACCTTAAAAACCTCTAAGGAAGGAGATTTCACCACCTCCCTAGGTAACCCATTCCAGTGCTTCACCACCCTCCTAGTGAAAAAGTTTTTCCTAATATCCAACCTAAACCTCCCCCACTGCAACTTGACACCACTACTCCTTCTTCTGTCATCTGCTACCACTGAGAACAGTCTAGATCCATCCTCTTTGGAACCCCCTTTCAGGTAGTTGAAAGCAGCTATCAAACCCCCCCTCATTCTTCTCTTCTTCAGACTAAATAATCCCAGTTTCCTCAGTTTCTCCTCATAAGTCATGTGCTCCAGTCCCCTAATAATTTTTGTTGCCCTCCGCTGGACTCTTAAATTTTTCCACATCCTTCTTGTAGTGTGGGGCCCAAAACTGGACACAGTACTCCAGATGAGGCCTCACCAATTTCAAATAGAGGGGAACGATCACGTCCCTTGATCTGCTGGCAATGCCCCTACTTATACAGCCCAAAATGCCGTTAGCCTTCTTGGCAACAAGGGCACACTGCTGACTCATATCCAGCTTCTCCTCCACTGTAACCCCTAGGTCCTTTTCTGCAGAACTGCCGCTTAGCCAGTCGGTCCCTAGTCTTTGGCAAATGCAAGGCCAAGGTATGCTGTGTGCATACACAGCACTTTCTGATCTGAGTGACACCGACAGGGAAAAAACCACTTGGCGGGAAAAAACACTCAACGAATAACTCATCTAGGGCCAGATCCTTGACCAGTGTCAATTGCCTTAGCTTTGCTGGCCTCAATGGTGCTATAGCAATTTCTATCAGCTGGGGTTTGGCTGATAATTTTCAAAATGTGTTCTGCATGGGTTCACCCAAAGCACATATTTAAATCCTGGGATGAAGGGTAGAGTCCAGCAAAGCAATGAAAGGCCCGCCCACCCTTTAGATGTGGGAGGAGTCACAGAACCTAGATTTCACTGATTATGGGGGATTAAAAAAATAAAACAGGGAAGAAGATGCAGGGTCAAGACTGAGATTCCTGAAGAACAACGCCCTGGACTGCTCCACACAGCAGGTACAACATGGGCAACAGAAAGGGGTGAAGGAATCTCACTGTTAAGGCACTGGACTGGGATTCAGGAGAGCTCAGATCAGTTCCTGGTGCTGCTACAAGCTCTCTATGTGACCTGGGGAAAGTCACTCCATCTTTCTGTTCCTTGCTTTCCCACCTACCTTTCTCCCACCCCTTGTTTGTCTTGTCTATTTAGATGGAAAGCTCTTTAGGGCAGGAGAGACTCTTTCTTACTCTGGGTCTGTACAGCCCCTGGTACAACAGGGCCCTGATCTTTTTGGGTGCCTCTGGACACTGCTGTAATACAAATACATAATTATCATAAAAGGGGAAACTTCTCTGACACTGCCCCTGCCAATGTGTCTCAGTGGCCCTAGAAGTACAAATCTCTAGTGCTGAGAAGGCATTTCAGATTCCATTTTCCACTCTGCCTATAGTCTCCGTACCCCGGGTGAACAGTAAAAAGAGCTCTGAATGGATATGCGCATGTTTTTTTCTACTGGAGTAATATCTTCATTTGGATGTGCCGGGGGTTAGGTGTGTAAATCTACATCCCGAATATGTGAGGATTTTGAATCCAGCATTTGGCATCTCTTTGCATCTAAATTCCAGCGTATTCTCATGCAAAACACTTTGGGGCATTTGCAATACAGCCTGAATATGAGAGGATGTTAAATAATGATGAACTAAAAAAAATGATGCATAACCAAAAGGCTGAGTTTTCACCATGGCTCTGCTCGTTAAATGACACATAAAAGTCCCCTCATAGCAATAATGGGAATAGTTGCCGGTAAAATTCCCTGAACAACTGAATGTAAATTCCACCTTTAGTCTCTTTGGTATAACAGTGGCACTTCCTGAAGGTAATTGCTGATCTTTCTGCATTGTGATCATGTCCACAAGCTGTTGAGCTGAGATTGGAACAGAGCCTGTCGTTTTTCTATCTTTCCTCCCTTATATCTTAAAATGTTCGAGTGACTGTCACATAGGCACCGACTCGGTGAGTGCTCCGGGGCTGAAGCAGCCACTGAAAAAAAATAGGGGGTGCTCAGAACCTGCAGGGCCGGATGAATCTTTTGTGGGCCCCGACATCCAGAGTGCGGCCCCACCCCCTGCTCTGCCTCGAGGCCCCGCCCCCGCTTGGCCTCTTCCCCCCGCAGCCACACCCAGGCTCCGCCCCAAGGTCTTGTCCCCGCTCGGCCTCTTCCTCCCAAGGCCCTGCCCACCACTCGCACGGGGGAGAGGGGGCAGAGAGGAACACCCACCAGCAAAACCAAAAGTCAGCGCCTGTGGACTGTCGTGCTGGCCTGACAGCCAGATCAGCGGAATACTATATAGTGCTTACCCTCAGATCCTGCAAACCCTTACGCAAACGCTTCACTTTAAGAACGTGAGTAGTCCAATTGACTTGGTTTGCAGGATCAGCGCCAAAAGGCAGAGCATGGATGATGGCAGTGATATGTCTCACTAACATGTCTCAGCTGTGAGCATCTCTACTAGTAAAGTTTATACTTCCACGGCCTGCCCTCTGGAAATGCCAGCAATGCATGCCAACGGAGATGGGTCTTTGTGGGCAAACAGGAAATCTGGTCACTAGGTACTGCACTAAGCCCAATTCACTTCATCACACAGACATCAGGTGGCGTGAGGTTTTGGTCAGCGCTGACCTGGGTTGGATTTATGGCAGTGATGGAAAACAAAATCCCTTGACTCTATTATTATTAGGTAGCACTTGAAAACAGGGCCATACTGTACTAGGCACCATGTCATTAGTGCCTGCCCTGAAGCTCCAACAAACTAAATAGTCAAGACAGATAAAGGGACTATTTGCATCTCTGTTTTACAGATGGGGAATTTAGACCCGGAGAGATTAAATGACTTGCACAAGGTCACGCAGAGTCTGTGGAAGGGCCAGAACTGAAACCAGATCTCCCAAGGCCTAGCCCAGTGCATTAACCACTAGACCATCCTCTATGCCTTTTTAGGCTCTCCTGCAGAGCTGTTTTAAACGGACCCTGCAAGATGCGGCGCGCCCTCAACACACGTGGCGGTCAGTAGGAGCCAAGTTTGCACAGCGTCCTCCATCCAGGCCCTTTGCTTTCAAATGCTGAACGCGCAAGAGAGAGACACGCCTGCAGAACCGTACTTCATGCACAAGACCTGAGCAGGATCTGGCAGACAAAAGCAGGTCAGGTTCCAGCCCTTCTGCTCTGGGCACTCAGCCTGCGGATAATTGCTTGTTTTGTGGAGGCTCCGTGGAACTCTGAGCTGCCACAACAGCCTTTCACCATCTGCTTTCAGTTCCTGGGTCCCAGGATTTGCATCCCAAGCCCCCTGGTTTCTCCACATCACAGTCTAGGCCACAGGGGAGCTGCTGGAACTCCTCTGGTCCACTGGGGTTCTAGCCGGGATGCAGTCAGCCCACTGTGTGAGGAGAATGAACCGGAGGGGGTGCTGCAGGACATCTAGATGGTACTTTGGCAGTGTCCATCCAAATTATGCCTGTTATTATTGACCCCTCCACTCTCCTGCTGGCTGAGCTCACGCACACCAATAATGAGATGTTTTTACGTAAGGAGTGATTTATCCAGACGGGGTTATGTACAAGGCAATAAATGGCTCTGTGACAGGGCGCGACTCACCAGGGCGGCGCCTCCTGCTGGCTGTCCGGGGAATTAGGGCTGCATCCCAGTGCTGGTGGTGTCTCGCCCACTGTCCCCTCTGTTCCTGGACCCACGTCACTCCCAGGACTGTGGCGTCCTCTTCGTGACACTGCCCTCCGGCTGTGCCATACTCTGTGTCCCCCCCCTTCCAGGGGAGCTGCATTCCACTGTCCAGCCACTTCCTTCAGTGGCAAGCGCAGTCTACTGGTTAGCCACTTCCCCAGTGGTGAGGAGCAGGGGGGAGGGACCAGGGCCCGCCCACTACTCCAGGTCCCAGCCCAGTGACCCTATAGATGGCAGCCGTTTACTGCATCCCCTCCGACTCTTCTGTGGATCTCCCTGGGCCACTTCCCCGCGGCCCCAGCACCCTCTTTGCCCTAGCCTCAGGGCCTCAGCCTGCAGCACCGCTCTGCCCAGTGTGCTTGCCGCCCTCCACCTGCAAGACAGCCAGTCTACCTCCCTCCTCAAGCTCCAGAGAGTGACTGAAACTGCTCTGTACTGCCGCTCTTCTTATATGGGCCTACCAGGCCCTGATTGGCTGCTCCTATAAGCCCGTCTGTGATTGGTTGCTTCCTACACAGCCTCCCTAGGACTCTATTAACCCCTCAGAGCCCAGTGTGGCACCCCATCCAGGCTCACAGAGATGAACAGTGGGGACACCACAAGCGTTATTTCTGCCACACAGCGAAGTAGAAGTTTCAACAAACTGTGGCATGAAGGTGGATCATGACTTCATGAGGCCACGACTTCTTCACACCACAGGGGATGGAAGTGGAATGCTGAGGCCATCTCTGATGTTGCACTCAGAGGAGCAGAGCTTAGGTTGAAGGAGGGGCTAAGCTCCAGCCTCTGCATATAACATTGCAGGAAAGCCTTATGGCAACAGCATTGCATTTCAATCCCATGTGAAGCAAAGGTGGGTTAGTAACTGACTAACCACTGGAGGGCGTGGCTAACAACTGAATAACCATTGGAGAGAGGGGCTAGCAACTAAATAACCATTGGAGGGAGGGGCTAGCGACTAAATAACCGTTGGAAGAAGGGTTTAGCAACTGACTAGCTATTGACAACTGAATAACCATTGGAGGGAGGGGCTAAAACCTGAATAACCATTGGAGGGAGGGGCTAAAACCTGAATAACCATTGGAGGGAGTGGCTAGTCAATGGAATAACCATTGGAGGGAGGAGCTAGCAACTAAATAACCATTGGAGGGAGGAACTAACAGCTAAATAACTGTTTGAGGGAGGAGCTAAAACTGAATAACCATTGGAAGGAGGGGCTACAAACTAAATAACTGTTGGAGGGTGTGGCTAACAACTGAATAACCATTGGAGGGAGGGGCTAAGAATTTAATAACTGTTGGAGGCAGGGGCTAGCCAACTGAATAACCATTGGAAGGAGGGGCTAAAAACTAAATAACTATTGGAGGGAGGGGCTAGCCAACTGAATAACCATTGGAGGGAGGGGCTAGCAACTAAATGACCATTGGAGGGAGTGGCTAACAACTGAATAACCACTGGAGGGAGGAGTTAACAACTAAATAACCATTGAAGGGAGTGGCTAACAACTAAATAACTGTTGGAGGGAGGGGCTAAAACTGGATAACCATTGGAAGGAGGGGCTACAAACTGAATAACTGTTGGAGGGTGTGGCTAACAACTGAATAACCATTGGAGGGAGGGGCTAAGAATTTAATAACTGTTGGAGGGAGGGGCTAGCCAACTGAATAACCATTGGAGGGAGGGGCTAGCAACTAAATAACCATTGGAGGGAGTGGCTAACAACTGAATAACCATTGGAGGGAGGAGTTAACAACTAAATAACCGTTGGAGGGAGTGGCTAACAACTAAATAACCGTTGGAGGGAGGGGCTAGTCAACTGAATAACCGTTGACAACTGACTAATAGATGTTTGTCTGGGAAACAATTTTACATTTATGCAACCTGCAGGATACCTACAACCCTACGTGGAATGAAACCTACCACTGAAGGAGAGGGAGTCCGAGCGCTGACCCAATCAACATGAGAACAAAGGACACCCATGGACACAGCCTATGTTGACTGTCTGGAGTCTAAGCAGGCTGGAGATTTACAAAGACAAAGAACCCAAGAAGTGTTCTGAGAAAAGAAGGGGGGCCTGGGCTATGAAACAATAGCCTGGGACTGTATACAAGAAGAATTGGTCCAAGTGGTTATCCATTACAGGATAGAACTGTCAGTCAGAAGGGGAGGTCTCGTGAACAGTGGACCCCAGCTTTATGGACTGGACAAGCACTGGAAGGACTAACCATTTGGGTAAGAAATACCTTATTAGACAGGAAAGTAACTTGTTAATAAGTATAGGCTATAGACTGTGTTGTATGTTTTTTTAACCTGTTACCAAATCCTTTTACTTGCTTTTATTTTAAATTTTCATCTCAAGCTCTATTAAATAAACATTAATTTGGTTTTGCTATACATATATCTGAGTGCCTTGTGCTAAGGGCAGCATTGAAGTGAGGTGAAACTGGTGAACTGGGGAGCGCTGTCTCCACAGAGGCAGCGGATCAGTGAACGCTGCAGATGTCCAGAAGATAAGGGACGGGGCACTCGTGTGTAACAAAGTGGGGTGTGTAAATTGCTAGCTTGCACTGGGACAGAGCAAGGCTCATGGAGCCCAGTATGTTGCCAATCAACCAGCAGCTGTGGAGAGTTTCCCCTGGTGGGCATAGACAGGGCTCCCTCCCACTGCGAGCGGGTGGTAGTGATTAACCCAGCACAAATTGGATAACCATGAAAAGTGTCACAGCTTCGCACTCTAATGGAAGGGACCCAGACACTTCAGTAGCAGTTTTGTGTGCATGAGGAATGAGGGTTTGCAAGCAGCAAGGATTAAAAAAGGAAATATTTTTGGGGAGTAGGTACTTTTTTTTTTTTTTTGCCGCTCTTTCTCCTCTATCTTGCAACAGAAGGCAAGAGTTTAGCTCAGAGTTCTGCCAGATGAATAGAGAGTAATAAAGAGGCTTTTATTTGGTGTCCACTTTTACTGCCCATGCTTTAAGAGAAGAGATACAAGAATGATTCAAGGCCCGAAAAATGTGACCTACAATGAGAGACTTAAGAAGCAAAGTCTATTGACCTTATCCAACAGAAAGTTAAGTGGCAACTTGGTCATGACCTATAATGCCTAGATGGATAGAAGAGATCAGATACTATATGGCTCTTGGATCTAGCCGACAAAAGCATAAAAAAGCCCCATAGTTGGAAGTTGAAGGTAGACAACTTCAAAATGGAAATAAGCCATAATTTCTTAGCACTGGGGATAATTAATCATTGGAACAGATTACCAAGGCATGTCATAAATTCTCCTTCACATGGGCGTTTTGAAATCAAGATTCAGTGTCTTTCTAAAAGATATGCTCTGGTTCAGCCACAAGTTATTGGGCTCGATGCAGGACTCATTGGGTGAAATTTTATGGCTTGTGTTAGGCAGCTACTGAGGCTAGATGATCACAGTGGTCCCTTCTGGCTTTATAACCCATGTATTTTAAAAGCATCTGATGAAAGCGCAAATGCTGGATTTCAAAATCATACAGCAGCTAAACAGGTTTTAGAAATCAGAAGCTCTGAGACAGCATCATGTACACATTGGAGGTAGACTATGCAGACGGTAGGTATTGCTGCTGTTACCAGTCATTTTGGACTTCCAGGTATTTTAAATGTTCTTTGATTTCTATTCTTCTTTCCTGGTGCAGATAAACTTGGGACAGAATTAGCTATGTACTAATTAAGTGCCCAATTCAGCAAAACACTTAAGCACCCACTTAACCTTATTTTATTACCCTGTCAAACTGGAGTCTTTCTGAAAGTTTCACACCTGCCCTACTGTTTACCGTGAATCCAGTTGACATCTGGGATTTTCAAAGGAGACTTACTGCAGTCAGGCACCCAACTGCCCTGGCATTTCAGTGAGAGCTGGGCACCTGACTGCCTTTTGTGTCTTTGAAAATCTTCCAACATGTATGTTTATTTCCTATTGCTGGTTCCCTTCCCCTACACTCTATTTGTGAGTCTGTCTCATAAATTGCAGTTTGTTCATGGAATTACCCCATTCCCCAGGTGCAGATACCTTTTCCACCCACTAATACAGTCTCCACCTACACAGCAGGCCCACAAACACTGTATTTCAGGTACAACTTACGCAGCCACCTGTAAACCTTTGTCCCACATTGCTCATGTCATTCTGGGAGGATAACATTTGATTTTTCTTCACTGTGACCTAGTGTAATCCTTCCCCTCCTGACTAATTCTCACTAGTGTTCTCTCCAATCAGTGCAGTCCATCAGCAACAGTATAATCCTGAATAGCTCTCGAGGTACCCACAGCTACAAAATGGGAAATGACAGGCAAACTGCAGCTGCCAACGCACGTCAAAGTGCCGCTGATCACCAGGATAAGCTCCATGGGCAGCAACAAGTAGAACTATCTTCATAGCTAATACCATCTCTGGAACCTGCCAGAGGGTTTTTTTTTTTTTCCATAGCCCAGTGTAGCCTGTCCAAAGCAGTCTCTTTGATCCAGTAAAAATAATCCTGCATTTGGAAATGTCATAGTAGCCCATTTGCCCAACAGTTGTTGTTGCTGGGAGATGGATGAGGGGGAACGCACCTTCAGTTTGATCCCTTCCTGAATACGAAAGGCAGGTAAAATTTAGTGCCCAGTCCTGAACACCCTGAACCCTCCATGACTTCAGTGGAAGCGCTTTGCAAGAAGGTGGCATTAGCTCTCAACCCACATAGGATCCTGCCTCTAACCCTGATCAGTTCAGCTGTCAGCCCCAAATCATGACATATGAAGATGCAAACATAGGGATGGAAAAGACCCATTAGATGCCTTTTAGTCCGTCCTCTGCACATTCCAGTGCTGCCTTGTTCTCTAAAGAACATTCTCAACCTTGCCCAGTCTAGTTTTAAGGTCTCAAGTGCTGGGTTTCTCACCTCTTCCCACAGGGAGCTATCCTATCCCAGCAGATCTCACCGTCTGCAGGTTTTACCCAGTGTTCGCTTTGCATCCTACTACTCCTAGTTATCCCCTTGTCCTAAACAGCCTCTCAGTCACCTTGATGTTTGCACTCAATAAATGCAGCAACATCCATACAGATGAGTTTCCTGCCCCCAGAGATACCGCCTGCTGCAGAAGACCTATGGAGCGGAGCAGAGAATATGGTCAAATGACAACCACGCTCAAACTTGTCACCCTAGTGTTTATGCTAGGTACCAGGGTGAGCGACAAGCAGGATAGGTACCATGGTCAGAGGCAAGCTTTGCTCCTCACTACTCCCTTCTGTCTGAGGTCTCAAATCACAAACATATTATGAATTAAGCCTCTCATGACCTTAAGAGGTAGGTGTCACTGTGTCAGCTTCATCGATGGGGAAAGCAAAGCTGTGACTGAGGAGTTTAAGTTACTTGCCAAAGGTCTCCAAGGGAATTGGTGGCCGACCTCATTGTTCTTAGTCTTATTCTTCTGCCACAAAGCCATCCTTCAGATGCTTCTACTCAGAGGTAATCCACAAACAGAATGCATCTAGTGCCTTTCCTAACTATTCCAGTTAGAGATTATGAAATGGGGAGAGGGTAACATCTAACCCTGACTGGTGGTGAAAGGGATGAGGATCTGGCCCCTTTGAAAACATCTAGTCCAGTGCATTCTTCTGAACCGCATCAGCTCATATTGGAGGGAATTCTGGAGGCTACCCAATACCTTGGGCTCAGGGACGCTGCACGTCCCCACTTTCTGTACGTCCAAACGTGAGCTGGAGGACAGGTCTGTCTGCTCTCTTTGGGGGTGACATCTAGAAACCCATGGAAGAATCCCTGAGACCACTAACTAGCATTTCCCACTTGCCCCAGATCACTCAGCTACATTTATATAGCTCAAACCCCTTAGCTTTAAAGGCTCTGCAGTGAGAAGCCATAACGGAAACATGATTTTGGGAAAGGAAAAAGGTTGCTAATGCAAAACAAGAACCACCACCAATAATTAAGGAGACAGAGTCAAAGGTTCAGCCTGCAAAATACTGGCAGAGATTATTGGTTCAGTGTCCGAGGTGGAACCCCTATATTTTCCTCACCCGGCTTTTGCAGCCACCAAAATTGACACAGGGACTCAGGTAGGTCATTGCATGCAGACACAGGATATTTTGCAAGTGCTAATCAGTTTCACATCGGTGGCATTCAGTCAATGAAATTGCTAGTTCTTTATATTTAATATTGTGCAGATATGAATAAGGGCCCCAAAAAATCCACAAATATTTGACATCCAAAAAGAACTTTGATTCATTCCACATCGGAGACCCGTTCATATTTGTTTTCCAGGAACATTCAAGTGCTCAAACTTTACTAGATCCTCACAAAAAGCCAATATAAAGCTTTAATGCTCCAGTATTTGCCAAAAAGCTAATTTTGAATTTCACCTTCAATTGTAACAATAAAATAAAGAAAAGGTCATGATATGTTGGTTGAATGCATAAATCATCCTATAAGGGAATGGTGTGATTTATGGAACTAACCAGCGCTACACAAAACCAGTCACATGGAACTCTTTGCAAATTCTTCCTGTAGAGAAAAACATCTCACAAAGAAATTTGTGGAAATTCTTGAATAACAAATTTCACAATCTGCTCATAAACAGGAAAAGAGACAAGTGACTGCCTTGTTAGGATTTATTTGCTCAGCTCCAATATTGAGCATATTGATTCAAAACTCACCTGAGATACAAAAGCTCCCACAAAATCAACAGTGAAGCACTTCTAGTGTAGTCCTTCTACAATAGCTAGAGCCAAGCCAGGACTAAAAAGATACCCTGTGTGAGAATACTAGACACTACAAGGTTCATCTGTGTCCAGCAGCCTCATTGGAAAATCTCCTTTCACTTCATTATAACCAAGTCCTGTCTCTTTCTCTACCACAAGGGTTAGCCTGGAGCCACTCCTGAGCTGGGTATTATATAGAGCCAGGCATGAACCACAAATTTCAAATCTAGATTCAAACTTCCCCATGATCTGGGAAGCTGTTTGAATCTGGTGTTTTAAAGAGACAGAGTCTAGCTGTGAAATTCAGATGCAGATCAGAAGTTCTCCAAAGTGTGGGGGTGTTTGGGTCAGACCCATTTCTAGTATCATGTCTCAGTTTTGAACCATCTCCTTGCTGATAGCTCAGTCAGGAACTGAGAAAGAATAAATAAATCAAAATGGTTTATGCAGACACAAAAATAGAAGCAAGAAGCCCTGTTTTGAAGCTGGAGAGTCTGTGACTCCTCATTCCTGTCTAGTTGAAGGAGATTAATGGGATCTATCTTCAGACAGCGCCACTAACACAGGCTGCTTCTGAAAGTACAAAACCATTCCCTTCATGCCAATAATGCAGAAAGGTTAAGCGACTTTGACACAAGCAGGTATCAGCGTGAGAGCTGAGATTAGAAGCAGGAGTCCCCAGCTTTCAGTCTTATGTTCAGCCCATTACATCCCATCCCCTTCTACCTCACAGGCTCCCTTTTTTATCTCTTGCCATGCACAGCACATGCTGTGGACTCCAGAAATCACTAGAGAAAGAAACACAGCAAAGAAGGAGGGAGAAAACATTTATCGCCTGCCCCCAGCTACCCACAGAGACAGTATTGAAGAGCTTTTACAGTTACAGATGGGACCGTAATCAAAATCTCCATTCATGTTGTCTTGATTTGGTGTCAGTCCTATTTGGCCCTGGAAGTCACTTCAGCTTACATATTTCCTATGCACTAAATGGGGATGGGGCTGCACCGTGGAACCTGACGTGAGAGGTGACTTGAGTCATGGCCCCTTCAGGCATGGTTTATTGTGGGGTTAGGGGGCTTTTGAAACCTGCTTGTTGATGGGTCAGAATCTCAAATCGTCTCTGAGGCGCCATTAGAAACAAATAAATAAGGCACGAAGCCTGAGAAACAATGAAAGCAACCTGAGCTTGTTCCTGTTAATCTGCGCTGCGTTTCAGTTACATGCTAATCAAATGCCACCGGAATTACTGATCCTACTTAGGATGGATAACGGCTTTAAGATGAGGGAGCAGGAGGCTCAGATACCATGGAGATGGGCGCAGTCTCAAAAATAAAATAGGCCAGGAGAGATCTACCTACCGTACATGCCCCCCCTTCCATCCAAAACACAAAGAGCTTTCAGCACTTACCCAGGAACTCCACCTGGCTGCTGTCTTTCGGGCTGTTCATGCAGTTTTCCAAATAAATCCCATCCTTAAAACAATCTTCCTTCTTCTTGGGTAGCCCCAACATCTCGCTGGGCTGATCCAGCACCTCTCCTCCGGAGCAAGAGCAAGGAGTCTGCATGATGCCACAGGGGTGGGAGCTGCTGCTGGTGGTCAGGCAGGTGTCCAGCCACTGGCAGAGCATCTGGCAGGCGGCTTTGCTAGGGCTCCTATTGCCCACCACCAGGTACTCCACGGAGAAGTCCCGCTCCTGAGCCTTGGTGGGTTTCCGTCGCACGTGCCCACCTTCTGCCGGGGACATGGTCTGCTTCATCTGGAGGAACTGCTTGTTGGACTGGAGGAAGGAGTACCTAGTGGAACTGTCACACAGTTTGAGCACGTCGTCGAAGCTCTCCATACCCAGGTACGTGCGGGTGGACTCCAGGAAAGAGTCGAACTGGTAGGTGCGTATCGGCTGGTGGTCACATAGGCCAGTGGGTTTCAAGACCTTCATGTACAAGGTGTACCTCCTGGGGTCCGGGTTCTGGATAATCCAAGAGCACAGAGAAGAGTTCAATGGGAAGACAGCAAAGGAGGAGAAATACCCAAAGAATTTCCCCTGGACCAGGGTGGTGCAAGGAGTTTGTCCTAGGTCGAGGGCGACCACTGTCCACACTAAGAAGAGTGGGGATATCAAAAGCAGGTTCAGGGCAAAGCCAGTGCTCCTCATCCTAGGTCTCTGGTCCTATGGAACTCAAAGTAATTGTCAGGCAGGTGCCAGATCTTGGACATAACAGGTGCAAGCTTACAGGAAAAGAGAGAGTTTATGAGGCTCTACGCGAAATCAATCCGATCTTCTCATGTTCGGACTTGGGCTCCCCCTTGTGGCCATAAGCAACACCTGGGAAAGAAAAGGAAGAGAGAAGAGAGTTTTTTATTAACTCAGTAAATCTGAGACTCGGGGAAGCATCCGCTCTCTCCCCACGCCCCCGGCCCAGCTGTGTGAGACGCGCCGGCCCCTTCCCAGGGAGGGAGTTGCCCCGGGGACGATGCTGGGCAGAGTCCAGCACAGAATCGAGGTCGGTCGCCCGCCCGCCTTCGGTGTTGTCGGCTAAGCGGATCTCAGCGGCGCCTCCCCCTCCGCGGTGACCGGGAGCGTGTCACCGGCTCCGCACGCTGACCTGCCGCTCTGCGGAGCCCGGGCTGCGGGGCAGAGGGGCAGGGAGTTTGGGGTTATTCTCCGGAAGCCCCTGACCCGAGCCGGAGCCCTCGCCTGCCCAGCGGCCCCAGGGGCTCCTGCTCCGCCGCGGATCCCGGGCTCTGCCACGCCAGGCTGGCTGCGGCTTCCCATCTCCTCCCTCCACCCAGGGTTTGCGCCTCTCCCTTTCCTTCCTTCCCCTCCCGCTCGCCCGTGGCCCCCGGGGACCCCCCGCGCCGTGCGGGGCGGCCCAGCCAGGAGCCCGGCAGCGGGGCAGTTTCTGCCAGGGGTGGGTGGTGGGTCCCGCGGCGGAGGCGGCCCCTTAGCCCCGCGCCGAGCTGGGGAGCCCCGGCCGCTGCCCAGCCCGATACCCACGGAGACCGCAGCCCTGCTCCCAGTGGCAGCCAGCGAACTCCTCAGCGCCCCGCACCACCCGCGCCCCGGGCGCTGCGCCCCGCACAGCCCCGAGGCCGCCCACACCCGAGCCGCCCCTGCGCTGCGCCCCCGCAGGATGGAGAGGGGCGCAGCCGGCAACCTGTGCCCAGCGCTGCGCTCCAAGCCCCACCGGCCAGGGCGCGCTAGCCCCGACCCGGGCCCCTTCCCCAACTCACCCCCACCACTGCCCCGGGATCCTTCCCCCCCCATGCGCCCCCCCCCCGCTGCGCCGGGATTCCCCCCCTCGTGCGCCCCCTCGCGCTGCCCCAAGGAGCCTTCCCCCCCTGTGCGCCCCCCACCACTGCCCCGGGATCCTTCCCCCCCCAGGCATCCTCCACCGCTGCCCCAAGGATCCTTGCCCCCCCCCGTGCACCAGGATCCCTCTCCCCTTGCGCCCCCCGTCACTGCCCCCAAGGATCTTCCCCTTCCCTCGGTGCATCCCCCACACTACCCTAGGGTCCTAATCCCTCCCATGGGCTCCCCCAATGCCCAAGGGACCTTCCCCCTGTGTGCCCCACACTGCCAAATGGCCCTTCTCCCCTGTCCAAGGGTCATAACCCCCCCCCCCCCTCCCCCACCCGCCCCAGGGTCCCCCCCCCCCCCATCACCCCCCAGCACTGCCCAAGGATTCTACCCCCCCCCACCACCACCACCACCTTTCTTCCCCACACAGCCCAATGGGCCCCTTCCCTCCTTTTCACCACTTCCCACAGGGCTCCTCCACTACCCGAGACCCTTGCCCCTATGCCCCCCACTGCCCATAGGACACCTTCCCCTGTGCTCCTTCAGCACCCCATTCCTCACCCCACACACGCACACCCCACACGCAAAGTTCTTGCTGGGGCTAGTTGGGAAAAGGGAGAAAAGGGCGGGAGGGTGTCAAGACAAACTGAAGGGTCCTCGCCTGGCTCTGGGATCTGGGTGCAAAGTCCTCCTGGGCTCCCCACCTGCTGAGGAGCGGCTGCAGCAGGCAGGTCAGTGCAGCGCGCTCTGAAGCCTGTTGGAGATACTGGGGCACAGGGGACCCACGGGGAGGTGGAAGAGGGGCACTCCAACATTTTTAGGAGACCCTATCACCTTAAGGGCAGGGTGGGGAGATACAGGCACTATCCCCCTTGGGGGGAGCTGATTGCATTGCCAGGCCATGCCCTCACTGGGCGAGGGGGGTAGGTGGGATTACATCATCACCACACCAAAACTCTTCAGCCCTTCTCTCTATCTGATGTTCCCCAGGGATGCACCGGGGGTCCCCGTGCTCTGGTCAGGGTGACTGTGCAAACTGGAGGCCTGGTCATGAGCAAGGGAATGGTGCCATCCGCTCCCTTGAGAGAGGGCAGATTAAAGCAGGTCACCCCATCGTTAGGGCTAGGAGCCTGGCAGATGGCCCGGCAGTGCATGGGGGACCTGCCAGCATCCTAGTCTCATATGCAGATGGTTGCCCATTGTCTGATGGCAGTGATTCTGCCAACGTGGTCCAGACAGTACAGGCTGGTCCCATGGTGCCAGCTCCTCAGATTTTAAAGCCAAAAGGGATTATTATGATCATCTAGCCTGACCCCCTGCATCACACAGGCCAGAGAACCCGACCAGGGATTCCTGCACCTAGCCCTTAACTTCTGGGCGAATTAGAGCAGATCTTTCTGAAAGAAAGTCTTCTCGATTAAAAGACTACACGCAATGGAAAATCCACCACAGCCCTGGGTGAGCTGTTCCACCGCTTAATCGCGCTCACTGTTAAAAATCTGCATTACAAGAGAGTTTAAAAATACATAAATACTCCCCTAACGTGAATTAGCCATGTAAGTGCTTGGTGTAGTTCCTACAGGGATGATACGTGATCGCCAAGGGGAGAAGGGATATGCTTTGTACAACACTCTCTCTAACACTGTAGTTCACGCTAGGAAAACGTTTGAGAACGCCTGCCTTAGGCCCGTTCTGGGTATATATGTGCTCAGAGCACAGTTCACAGCAGGACACATCAGTTACTCAAATGTACTCAGTTTCCACTGACCTATGTTCCTGCAGCCAGTCAGTTCATTGCTAGCCTGTAAGAGGGCTCTGTACAGTCAGATTTCTAACACATCAGGAATTTTCCATGTCGAGCCATACACCCAGTTTTCCAGCAGATCTCGAATTCATTCAGTTGAGCTCTATCACCATCAGAGACCATAAAATTAGAGATGGGCCCAATCCCCCTAAACCTTAGTCCAACATCCACACTTTAGCTCCAGAGCCTAATTTTGTGCTTGATTCCCAGCTCTATGACACTGGCAGACCCCGTGTCAGCTCATGCCAAGGTCCCCATGTCTCTGCTGAACACTGAGAAAGACATGGCTGGAATCAGCCTGGCTCACCTGTTTACAAGTGTGTTGGTATTGTTCAAATAGGTATTAGGATGATAAGAATGTGGTTAGTGTTAAGACTTTATTGAATTCTTGTAAATCGTTGCATGTGCTAATCTCACAGCATCCGTAACCAGTATTGTAAAGTGCAATTTGAGTAGCTGTATTATGAGGCTCTGTGACTGTGTAAATCACCAGACAAGAGATAGACATTGACTAGTGTGAAGTGCTGATCTCCAGCAAAAGGTGTTACATCCTGCCCAACACGGAAGGTCCATCAACACTAGATGGACTGTTGTGGGACATTAAAGAAGACAAAAGACATTGTTTTTCTGCTCCCCTTCTCCCCACCCCCGCCCATGATGATGAATTAGGCAAATGGATTCTTCCTATCAGCTGAGTTCACAGATGAGAGCACATGGGAGGAGGGGGATAAAAACCCCTAACAAGAAGGAGCTGTATCTCTATGCTTCTTGGACTGGGGGGAGAACGGGGGAGTTTCCTAGGCATAAGCAAGAGATCCCCAGTGTTCAGCCTGGGTTAGCTCTAAAGGACTTATACAGCTTGCTTATTATAGATGCTTCTGTTACTAAAACCGTAACTGATTTGTGTATATATGTTTACCTACTTTAACCTTGTAAATAACTCTCTTGTTTCCTTTTCTTATTTAATAAATGTTTATATCGTTTATTATATGATTGGCTACAAGGGTTGTCTTTGGTGTAAGATCTAAAGTGCAATTGACCTGGGGTAAGTGACTGGTCCTTTGGGACTGGGAGTAACCTGAATATAGCTATGATTCTTGGTGTAAGGGATCATCTAGCACAAAGGTAAACTTATCTGGGAGGCGAGATAGATCGGAGTACCCAAGGAACCAGTAACTCCATGTTTAGCCTGTTATAGTGCCTCAGGAGTTTACACATGATAATCAGTTGATGAAATCTAAATATAGAACTCACAATCAATTTGGGGTTGGTACCCTGCTTCCTGTCGGTCTACCCTGTGGTTGGTCATCATGCTCTTGAGTAACTGCAGGCCATGTTACAGGGCAAACCAAAATCACAGATCTGAACATCTCTGAGCTTTGAGAGGGTTCAAAAGGTAGATCTGACTTCTGCAGCCTGGGTTTATTTCCACTTAAAGTCGCTATGAAAACTCTATGCAAGCAGAGTGCTAGGTGTCCTAGCATTCTGTTAGATCAGACACTAACTGGCATGGAAATCGAATCCATCTGTACTTTAATCTGTCAGAAATCTGAACCCCAGGCCTGGCACCAGCTGACAGTCTTGCCAAACTTGATAGCCCAGATTTCTCTATGCCAAACTCCACCGCTTAACCAGAGTTCTAACATGCTTTAAATCATGCCACTCTCCAGATTTCAGAAAACAGACCAGGATGGGGACAGGAAGAGATGTTTAATTATAATACAACTTGCACGCATCAGCCAGGGACCACGTGAGCACCAAGACAGGTCACCATGGTTAAGGATTGCTAAGGCAAAGGCTTTCTACCATCTCCTCTGCTTCAGTGAGCAGTGGGGGCCCTGCTTAAGTGTCTGATTCCAAAGGAGCAAAGAAGAAGGGACGAACATCTCTGCCAGCAATTCTCCCTTTTCTCTGACCCTAAGGAAGCCCCTCCATGGGTGCCCTTTGGGAATCAAGTCATGCTGCTTGTGAGAGGGGAAAGCCATAGTCCATGACAGCATGCCATGCTCTATTTCTGTGGAGAACCCCCCAGTGAGGTAATGCTGACGCAGCTAGGAATATCTGGTCCATCTCACAGTGAAACACTCCCTATACGTGGTTTTGGAAGCGGTGACTGGCAGGGATGCCACATCAACACGGCAGGGCAAGAGGGCCAGGAACAGGGGTAGGTACAGCATCAGGTGTCCTGAGATCCAGTAATTTAAAGGCTGAACCCCAAAGAGACTCTACAAGTTGGAACTCTCCGAGTCTCCAGTCCCCTGCAAAGCAGGTTTTCCTGCATAAGGGGCAGCCTGGCCCAGGTCAATAATAAATAATGTTTGCCAGCCTCTAACAGCCTCAGACACTCCAGGATTCATGTTGTCAAAGCCAACAAACTTTAACTAAACAGACCCGTTAATGGGACACTGCGTTACGGCCGTTAGGCCTCAGGCTTGATTTCCTCTGCACGTCGTCCCATCTGGAAAGGCTTGCCATAAGAAATATAAACATATTGTTTCTCCTTCAACGCATCCTTGCTCAAGTGGGAAATGTTAAGAGAAAAAATAAATGCACGAACACCTGGAACTCCAGCCCAATGCGCTATAAACCCAGCAGTGTGTGGGCAGACCAGCATCCTGCAATGTACTGGCTAAGGGCCCAATCCCACAAGCTCTACACAGGCCAAACCTCCAGTGAAGTCAATAGCAGTTTGGCTGAGTATGTCCGGGGAAGTACTGATCCGCCTTCTGATTTCACGGAAGGACAGACTGCTCGAGTATGGTGGACAATGGCTGGATCTACAATGCACACTGCATCCGGCCTCTGGCTCAGGTTTCAGTCCAAGCTCCCCCTTCCGTCCACACACAAAGCAGTCTGACTCAGATCAGCAGGCACTCAGGACCTCCGTCCTTGGACCCTGCTAGGGGGTTGGGTCAGAGCCTGAGTCCGTCCTGCTGTGACTCGGGTCAAAACCTTGTCGTTTTGCAGTGTGGATACAAGTCAAGCCGCAGACCCGAATCAGACAGTCTGTGTGTATAGTGCAGTATGGACACTTTAGCACAGTTGTGCGACCTGGGTCCAGGTTTACAATGCAGTGTGGAAACTCAAGCATAGACTTGGAAACACTGAGTCTCCAAACCCGGATTCCACAAACCCAGGATTAGTATGCAGTGTAGACACACCTGACTTCAGCCTACAGCAGACACAACCCATCAAATCATCCATCACAGCGGGGTCTGTCACGGACACCGGCTCCTCTTTAGCTTGAGTGCAACACAAGACCGGAGCTCTACCTCTGCTATCGACGGAGACAGAAAAGCAAGCACAGAACGGTGACAGCTGGCTCCCCCACCTCGGCAAGGATAAACATTTGAAGAGGAACAGATTTTTGCCCCCACACGAGTCAGAATTTATTCCTGACAATCCAAAGGCAAGAAAGAGTCTGGCAAGTTCAGAGTGAAAGTACCCTCCCTGGTTTAACTGTGTGTAGCAGAGCTAAAGCAGAGAGCTATGCAGAGAGACTTCTGGAAACAGCAAGAAAAGACCTTGGCTCCAATTGCTTATGCAATCAGCCTAGCTCAAGGGTACTGTAGGAGCCAGGGTGAAGAAGCCCCCCTGAGTTGTTTCTCTCTCCACTTATTAGTTGTCTGTATTCTAGTAGCCCCTAGCAGCCCCCACCAGAGTCTGGGCCCCTCTGTGCAAGGTGCTGTACAAACACACAGTAACAAACAGCCCTTGAACAGCTTACAGTCTAACCGGACAAGCACTGGGAGGAAAGGATGTATTCCTCTCCCCATTTTACAGGCGCAGGGAGACTATGTGCCTTGCTCACTCCCCTAAGGAGTCTGTGACAGTGCTGAACTGAACTGAGATCACCCGAGTCTTGCTCCTGAAGCTTAACCACCAGACACTTCCTCTCCAATCTGCCTTCTGGACACAGGTTGTGACAGAGACAGAAAGGGGCTCCCTAAGGAAAATCGCCTTTTGTTCCCCAGGAGCCCCTAGTGCAATGTCTGCAGGGCAAGGGCTATTTCTTACAGACATTCAAATTCTCCCCTTGGGAGAGTCAACTAGTTCTTTTCATCTTTCCTGGGAAATCGAGTCCTTCCAGCCCCGGGATCACTGCTGTTGCTCCTCTAGGAATTCTCTCTGGTTGCCTGCACCTAGCTTCTCTCCCTGTTTGAACTAACATGAGGTTCTAACCCTGTGCTTTTGCTATCACTCTCTCTTGCCTTCCCGATGAGACGGGAACACATCCATGTCCACCTAGCACTCCACAGATATCACCCCACAGACATTCAGCCCTTTAATCCTAATATTAATAACGATGTCTAAGCAGGGACAGAGCTTGGGTGGTCCTGCCTCGGAAGGACAGGTTATGACCACACAAGCTAATGGGGAATCTTTCTCTCGATGGGCCCAAATCAGGGTTTATGACTCATAGTTTCATAGTTCTCATTCTGACCAGCAGAGGGCAGTGCTACCTCAGTGTTAGCTACATGGTAGGCTACCATTATCTGTGTTTCTTATAGTTCAATAACTACAGAAAGGCTCTCTTTTTGTATCACATTCCACAGGACCTTCCCATGAAGGAAGAACTCCACTGCTCCCACCTCTCTTCTACCCCCCAGCTCAGATATGTCCTGCAGGACTCCAGGGGCTTCCTGCTTCCCCATTTCCACCCCTTGAGCTCCACTTACCAGCTTAAATGTGTCACATGACAGGAGGCTAATTCCTCATATGTCCCTCCCCTCTTGAAGCATGGCTAACATCCTACAGGGATACAACTCAAATCACAGAGTGCTAAATCTTCCTTGGGACCTCCAGTTTCTTTAAAGAACTTCCCCAGTATCAGTCAGCTCTCCTTTCTCATGGCATGGCCCTTAAAGGCTGTGTCCTAATGTCTGAGAAACACATTCATGCCCTTATCCATGATAAACTGAGAGCAGAGAAGGCTGTAACCGGCCAGAAATTTTCTTCTTTCTGCTAAAGCAAACAGTCAATGCACAGTGGAAATGCCTAGAGTAACGGCATGGCATCTGTCACCCGGCGGCACAAGGAGAACGCCATGCATGGAAGGGAACTGAGCATGAGGGTGGGGTGCCGGTTTCCTAGACCAGGAACTCCAGCTAGAGAGACACTGAGCCGGAGCACCCCTGCTACTGATCTTGGAGTCTGAATGGAGTCATCTTTGTGAAGCCCGTCAACTCACCAGCAATGTCAAGGGTTAGCAGTTATTGTGGGGGGAGCGGGGGTTGGGTTCATTTTCTTTGTTATGGTCCTCGTTTCCTTGTTTTTTGCCTTCCCTCTGACTTTCCTTCTGGAGAAGATGAGTTCACCCATAGGCAGCGCATAATGGAGGCTGGGGGAGGCTAAGCCGCCCCAAACCTCGCTCCGGTCTCGGGGCCTCAATGGGGGGGGCAGGGCCTCAGGGGTGAAGAGATGGAGTGGGGGCGGAACAGGGGTGGGACTGCAAGGGAAGGGGCAGAATGGGGGCAGGGCCATAGGGGAAGGGGCGGAATGGGGCGGGGCCCTAGGCGGAACGGGGTAGGGGCGCCAAGCTCCAGCCAGAGCCAAGACAGAGAGCGCCAACGTGCTCCTAGCTGAGGCTGAGAGCTCTCCGCCCCCCACCCTCCACCCCAGCCAGGGCCATAGGGGGGCTGAGAGCAGCAAGTCAGGGTGAGGCCTCGGCTGGAAGAGGCGGAGCAGGGGGCTAGCCTCCCCAAGAGGAAGCGTCACACCATGAGTTCACTCTGACCCTTTCCAGCAACACTTTGTCCCTAAAAAGCCATGGCCGCTTCACTCGGAAACAGGAGTCTGACAAAAGTCGAAGGAAGAGGCGTATCACAACGGGAGGAAGGAGGGATCTCTGGGCAAGGGATGAGGGAAACTCTTCCTGGATGACGGTTCAACTCTTAAGATACTATGGGCCAGATCCTCGGGTGGTATAAATCAGCACAGTCCATTGAGTTCAGTAGAACTACTCCCGTGTAGGCCAGCTGAGGACCTGGCTATGCGGTGATAGGAGCTATTTCAATGCGCTAGATAGACAAGGAGCCACTTGATCCCTTTGGAATGACTCACGAGGTCTAGACTCAGAAAATCAATAGAAGATGGACTGAGTAAGGTACTTGGTGTCTGGTGGGTCCCCTGTCCTACTCCTGAGGTGTAACACGGGGATATTGCTACTCATCTACATACGGGTAACACGTAGGGGCTTGACTTACACTGATAAAGTGCCTAGAGATGCTTGAATGGAAGTTGCCACCGGAGAAGAAACAATCCCATGCTGACAGAATGGTAGATGAGACACTCCGCTTGCCAACATTCTCTAGTCTTGCCCTCGTATTTTGCTGTCTGAATTGCACTTTAAATGCCCTTTGCCATCATGGATGGGCTCCCCCATGTATTCCCATCCCAGAGACCCACCTACTGCCTCTAAACCAGGGGTCGGCAACCTTTTAGAAGTGGTGTGCCGAGTCTTCATTTATTCACTCTAACTTAAGGTTTTGCATGCCAGTAATACATTTTAATGTTTTTAGAAGACCTCTTTCTATAAGTCTATAATATAGAACTAAACTATTGTTGTATGTAAAGTAAATAAGGTTTTTAAAATGTTTAAGAAGCTTCATTTAAAATTAAATTAAAATGCAGAGCACCTCCGGACCGATGGCCAGGACCCGGGCAGTGTGAGTTCCACTGAAAATCAGCTCGCGTGCCGCCTTCGGCACGCGTGCCATAGGTTGCCTACCCCTGCTCTAAACTCTATGCATTCAAATTCTCCAGCTGTGTGTATAGGGGGGGGGGCAACAGGGGAGTCCCAGGAAAGCTTGTTCCAGATCTGCCGGTTCTAGTAATTACTTGCGTTTATATCCAGCAGCATCTTTCATCCCCGAGTGCTTTGAAACCCACAGCAAAGGGCATCCAGCCTCGGGGATGAATTGCCGCGGCAGCTACACAGCTCCCAGGAACAGCACGCAACAGTCAAGAAGAGAAAGTGAAGGAGAACGTTAAATACAACGGAACCTGCCGGGGACTTAGGGAAAGCGGAATGTAATTAATCAGAGCAGATGATTAGGATTAATACACCCAACTCTTGCAAAAGTGCTGCAGGATCTTTAATGGTTACCAGTGGCCAGTGCTGCAGTTTCTATCATTCACAAGACAGGCTGTCCTGCTAACATTAGGCTGTGTAAAGAGACCCCTGGGCATCGGCTCAGAGGGAAAGGTGCGACCTATCAGCCTTGGATCATCCACACCACTTCCTACAGCAGTGGACTCTCCATTGAAGTTCTCCCAGCCCCACGTTAAATAGGTTTTGCCCCGCTTAGCTCAGGAGACCTGATGGGGTCATAGCCAGATGTGGCACATCAGCTGACTCATACCCCTTGTGGATCAACACAGACGGATACAGAGCCTGGATGCAGGAGAGCCAGTTTGTAACACAAAGAGACACACTTTGCACCACGGAGCAAAGGGCACCCTCGGAAGCACAGGGAGACATGAAGGGGCAAACCCACCCTGGGAGAGGGAGCCCTGGGTCAGGAGGTGGGGCAGGGGGGACATACGCAAAGGATCATGCACAAAATGGGCCTGGGCCATAGCTGTGCGAGAGATGGTGGAGCTGAATCCACCCCAAGAGCTGGGAAAACAGATCAGAGGCAGGGTCCCAGACTCCATCTCTTGTACTGCATTTCCCCAAGGCCAAAAAGCTGCTTCCAAGCTAACCCAAGCCCCAGGGTCAATCTGAGTCGACAGCTCTGGATTCCAGCTGCCTGTCCGCAGCCTTACTTCAACTTTAGACAGCGGAGAGCAGAGTGGGGAGGAGAGAATGTGCTGCGATGCGGAAGTTAGCCACAGAGCAGATCAAAACCCGGCGGGAGGATTGTAACCACACGAGTGGGGACGCGGAGTACCTGCCGAACCTCATTTTTTAAAAAACCCCTTAGGCAGAGTCCTTCATTTAACCTCAACCAGCAGGCAGGGCGTGGGATTGGGAACTCAGGAAACCTGGGGTTTAGTCCCAATTTTGCCACTGACTTGCTGTGTGACCTTGGCTAAGTTACTTCCCCTCTCTGTGCCTCAGTTTCCCATCTGTAAAATGAGGCACCTTTGTGCAATGCTTTATTGTATGGGGATTTAGCCTAGATGAAAGGTGCTGGTTTGACAGACCTGGACACTGAAGTATCTCCACAGAGAAGGTTAATTACCTGATATCTGGTCTGGGGGTCGAGGCACAGGGTTCTTATCCATCTTAGGTACTTATTTGCCCCCCCATATCCATAAGTGCCCCACAATCTTTAATGCATTTACCATCACAACCATCCTTTGAGATGGGGCAGAGCTGTCATCCCCCTTTACAGATGGGCAGCTGAGCCGCAAAGAGACTAAGGGGCCCACGGTGAATGAACCACAAGACAATCCCTCTTCTTTCACAGAACCACCTCTGTCTGTTCCCTTGATTTGGAGGGAGCAGGGACTTTCTCAGACTGCAAACCTTTCGGGGCGGAGACTATCTTTTAATCGGTGATTGGGCAATGCCTGGCACATTGGGGCCCGTAGGCGCAACTGCAATGATACACAGGTGGGCCCACACCCAGACACAAGCACAGAACAAGAACAAATGAGTTTGAACAATTTCCTGCATGAATCACACCCCAGCCATCAACTCCGAGAAGCAGCAACACTGGGATTTGCGTAAAGGAGGGTGATGTACGAAGGTCCCCGTTTATTTCAACCCTTTTCTCCTCTGCAGAGCCCTTGAGAGACGGAGTTGGGGTCGGGCGGGACAGGGAGAAGCGGCTAGCTGGGAGGAGAGGCAAAGGTTGCTTTCTGGGGCTTCTTTAATCACAGACGATGTCAGCAGATGTTATTGAGTGATTTGTGCGGCATTAAGAATGTGCTGGAGTGGGATTGGGGTTAGTTAGCTGTCAGCACATAACCTTGATGAAGATGAAGGAGCGAAGGAGGGAGGGTTGTATTTATTCTGCGAATGGCTCGGGTGACGTTTCATCATGGAAAGTGACAGCAAAGCCGGTGCTTTCAGACACTCCTTCATTTGTATGGGTTTCCCCTTCTGCCTGGGAGGCAGACAGATGTGAGCTGGAGAGAGGGGCTGCCGGGGCAGGGGGAAATCCATCAAGAGGACTCCAGCCAGGGCTTGGGGTTTGGCCACTAAGTAATACAAATGGAATGCTATCTACAGTCGGACCTCCTCTTTCCCCTCTTCCCTCGGCTTCCAAAGCACACACATTTTACGATGTTCTTTGTTCCATTCAAAATAAAAGCTTCAGTGATGTTGCCCCTTTCCCTATCCCAATAAATTAACAAGATCTGCCAGTTCAGAGTGACCCAGCATCACCAATCAGCATGTATAGCCCAAGGCCTTGTGAGCAACCCTACAATAACAAACCAACCCGCTAGCATTCGTGAACCACTCCCACAACAAACCAATGGGTGCAGGGGAGAAAAGTAGCCCAACTGAGCACATGCCCTACACAGCATGAAGCACTTCCCCAGTCCCCCTCTTTACTAGGAGCTGTTCTTGGGCAGTTCTGGTCTCTCATGTTTAAGAAAGATGAATTCAAACTGGAACAGGTGCAGAGAAGGGCTCCTAGGATGATCAGAGGAATGGAAAATATGCCTTATGAGAGGAGACTCAAAGAGCTCGGCTTGTTTAGCCTAACCAAAAGAAGGCTGAGGGGAGGGATGACTGCTCTCTATAAATATGTCAGAGGGATAAATACCAGGGAGGGAGAGGAGTTATTTAAGTTAAGCACCACTGATGACACAAGAACAAATGGTATAAACTGGCCATCAACAAGTTTAGGTTTGAAATTAGATGAAGGTTTCTAACCATCAGAGGAGTGAAGTTCTGGAACAGCCTTCCAAGGGGAGCAGTGTGGGCAAGACACCTAACTGGCTTCAAGACTGAGCTGGATAAGTTTATGGAGGGGATGGTCTGACAAGACTGCCTACAATGGCATGTAGCGGATCTGCGACTGCTAGCAGCAAATACCTCCAACAGCCAGTGATGGGACACTGGATGGGGAGGGCTCTGATTTACTACAGAGAATTCCTTCCCATGTGTCTGGCTGGTGGGTCTTGCCCACATGTTCAAGGTCTAACTGATTGCCATATTTGGGGTCGGGAAGGAATTTTCCGTGGGTCAGATTGACGGAGACCCTCAGATTTTTTCACCTTTCTCTGCAGCGTGGGGCACGGGTCACTTGCTGGTCTGAACTAATGTAAATTGTCTTTAAATCATGATCTGAGGACATCAGTAACTCAGCCAGAGCTTAGGGGGTCTATTACAGGAGTGGGTGGGTGAGGTTCTGTGGCTGCGATGTGCAGGAGATCAGACTAGATGACCATAAAGGTCCCTTCTGACCTTAAAGTCTATGAGTCCTCATTCACGCAGTGCCTACCACAGCTGTGCACCTCAGGACTGGGTGTGGTGGACTCTCAAGGGCATTGGTAATGGGGTATGAAGTCTCTCACTGCTAGGTCACCAGATCAAATCCAGCGCAGGTTGGTCATGAGTAAAAGCTCCCATTGAGAGCTAGGTACAATGGACAAGTGCTCTCTGCTTTGGTTCCCAAAACACAGCAATGCACATGGCTACAAAATGCTAATTTGCCCTCTTGCTGTCCATCTTATCAGAGGCCAGGGACTGAATTGGCCACAGAGACCAAGGGCTTGTCTACACAGGAAAGTTAAACTGAAATAGCTAGGTAAGTATGCCTTCCCACTAATTCCAGATTAGGTATGTCTATACAGGGAGTAGTACCAGTATACACCTTAGCTTATACCAGAATAAGTCTAGACAAAACAGAGAGGAAGGCTGGTCTTGTGGTTAAGATACTCGACGAGACGCCAGGAGTTCTGGAGTCGATTCCTACCTCTGCAAATGGCCTTCTATAGAATATCAGGGTTGGAAGGGACCCCAGGAGGTTATCTAGTCCAACCCCCTGCTCAAAGCAGGACCAACCCCAACTAAATCATCCCAGCCAGGGCTTTGTCAAGCCAGGTCTTAAAGACCTCTAAGGAAGGAGATTCCACCACCTCCCTAGGTAACCCATTCCAGTGCTTCATCACCCTCCTAGTGAAATAGTTTTTCCTAATATCCAACCTAAACCTCCCCACTGTAGCTTTAGACCATTACTCCTTGTTCTATCGTCTGGTACCACTGAGAACAGTCTAGATCCATCCTCTTTGGAACCCCCTTTCAGTTAGTTGAAAGCAGCTATCAAATCCCCCCTCATTCTTCTCTTCTGGAGACTAAACAATCCCAGTTCCCTCAGCCTCTCCTCATAAGTCATGTGCTCCAGCCCCCTAATCATTTTTGTTGCCCTCCGCTGGACTCTTTCGAATTTTTCCACATCCTTCTTGTAGTGTGGGGCCCCAAACTGGACACAGTACTCCAGATGAGGCTCACCAATGTCGAATAGAGGGGAACGATCACGTCCCTTGATCTGCTGGCAATGCCCCTACTTATACAGCCCAAAACGTCGTTAGCCTTTTTGGCAACAAGGGCACACTGTTGACTCATATCCAGCTTCTCGTACACTGTAACCCCTAATTCCTGTTCTGCAGAACTGCTGCCTAGCCACTCGGTCCCTAGTCTGTAGTGGTGCATGGGATTCTTCCGTCCTAAGTGCAGGACTCTGCATTTGTCCTTGTTGAACCTCATCAGATTTCTTTTGGCCCAATCCTCTAATTTGTCTAGGTCCCTCTGTATCCTATCCCTACCCTCCAGCGTATCTACCACTCCTCCCATTTTAGTCTCATCTGCAAACTTGCTGAGGGTGCAGTCCATGCCATCTTCCAGATCATCAGATATAGGACCCTGGGCAAGTGCCTTAATCTCTCTTGGCCTCTGCTCCCTCTCAGTAAAATGGAGATAATGACTGCTACCCTTCATTGGTCTGATCTACAACTGTAAGATCTTTGGGGCCAGGATTCTCTTCTGCCACAGGTGGGATTTTTAAAAGCACCCAAGTGAATTAGCACAAGAGCTTTCACAGGGACTTGCGCTCTTAGGTCTTTTGGGTGCTTCTGAGAGTCCTGTGCTGTGCATCTGTACAGCACCTAGCACAATGGGGATCTCAAGGGGCTATTGTAATATGGATAATTAACTGAGCTACTCTTTACCCCCAGCAGGTGGCAGCAGGCCAGGGATGTTTGCCTATAATGGAGATATCCCATCTCCCAGAACTGGAAGGGACTTTGAAAGGTCATCAAGTCCAGCCCCCTGCCTTCACTAGCAGGACCAAGTACTGATTTTGCCCCAGATCCCTAAGTGGCCCCCTCAAGGATTGAACTCACAACCCTGGGTTTAAGCAGGCCAATGTTCAAACCACTGAGCTATCCCTCCTATGCTGTTCCCAGAAATGGGTACAGAGAACGTTGGCCTCTAGAGACAATAATCCAGCACCAGATGAAAGCTGCCCGTCCCAATGAGGCGGCATATAACAACAGTTCCCCATCGGTCAAAACGCTTGACCCCAGCAACAGTGAGAGAAACAGCATCAGTTCACCGGGGTCTTATTCCTAGGGCTGCCTACCAGCAGTTTACAAAAGGATCGGTAAACCCTGCTCTAATGAGTTGACCCCGGTTTGCCTAAGCAGCGGCATAATGTTAGCTGAAAATGCTTTTCATGAGATTTTTTTCTCCCGTCCTTCTTCCCCTTTGCAAGCCATGTAAAGCAACGCAGCACAGGGATGAATTGCTTGATTGTGTGCGCCTCATATCCCCATGGTGCTGCCTTAACAGAAGGGTTGGGGGATGGAGCGAGAGCCCAGCTGCTCCTTGCGGACTGTTCTCTCGCCGCCCACCAGGCATTTTAAATCCGCTGCAAATTAACACCGACTCCCGGCATTATTCATTTATTTGATTGGCTCAGTGCTAGTTTGCTTTGCTTTTATGTTCTATTTTAATTGTTCATTTTCCCAGCCCATCCTTCATAAGAATACACCTAGCAATTAAAAACTGATCAATAACGCACCTGGAAACAGACATGATTCCATAACATTCCAGGCAGCAATAATCTGTACAGATTCCTGAAGCTTTAAAAGAATCACCAGGACCCAAAAGTGGACAGCAACCTACCTACTATCTTACATTCATACAGCATTTTTCATCCACAACATGCTTCAAGCGATATACAAGAATCAGTTTCTGAAATGCAGCCACCTCTTGGGTGGAATGCAGCTGCCATTTAACAGCTCACAGCAAAACACTTCAGAATCAATACTTCGTTTCCCCTGCATGAGGAATTTAGACGGATGGAATGTAATTGCCTGAGGAAGATACTGGGGTTAACACCATGCAAAAACCACCATGGGATATTTAACAGCCAGGAGTGGCCGACATCACCGAATGGTGCAGTATAAGGAACTGAACAGATAACTGTGTCTGTTTAACACACCCTGCGAAAGCTGGCACGACCAGTGCCTACTACCCACACCACAGTGGGGCAGTGGTTTAACTCAGAGTCTGAAGGAAAGATCATCACTTACTGAAACACTACCCCAACTTCATGGGCTTTCCTTTGAGGTCTCCCCGATGAGTACTGTGCCACCAAGCCCACAGCCCAAGGTGTAACGGCGGCAGGTATCGTAAGGAACCACACTTACTAACCTTCTCTTGCTGCTCCCCGCTCTGGGAAACTGGAACACAGGAATTTGTGTCCTTCAAGCCTTACATCCACTCAGTCTTCACAGCTTTGCGGCTCCTCTGTGTTCTTTGTATGCCCTCCTCCTCTACACCCCCGGGTTATCACTCTCCAGCAGCAATATGGGTTATGGAGAGTAGGATGCAAAGACCCAGCGACAGGTTCCTCTGCAGAATGACCATGCTTACCAGGGAAACAGCCTGCCCCTCTCATCTATCTGTATAGTCATGTTCGCTATGCCACTCAATCCAGCATGCACTGTTCGGCAACTATCAAACCTTTTGTGGATTTCCGTCTCTGCAATATTCGTTTCTTAGCAACTCTGTTTGCTTTTAGCAAAAACAAAATGTCTCTGCCGGAGGTATGCTATTTTGAGCAGAAACGGTGTTGTTTTGGGTCCATGCTAGTCATAGGGACGCTAGTTAAAACGACTTCCCCCGCCAACTCGCTCTTCACGGCAGTGGGTGGCATTGATTCCTCCAGTTTTGCCATTTCACCCACGGCAGGGAAATCACAGAAATCCTGGACCCAGCTCATGACAGACAAATAATCCTATGTTGCACTTCCGTAGTCCCTTCCAATCTGGGGATTTCAAGGTGTGTTACATGCACGAATGAATTAAGCCTCACAACCCATCTGCAAATTATCATTCCCATGTTACAAGGGGGGAAAACCTGAGATCCAGACTTGTCCAAAGCTTCATAGCAGACAGGGAAATAGAACCCAGGTGTCCTGAGTGCAAGTCCAGTGCTCGATCCACTGGATCACACGGCCTCACTTTGGAAACTAAAGAGGAAGCTGGCTAAGACAAGGAATAAGGGTAGTATGATAGAGAAGTAGGCAACTGGGAAAACGACAAGGCCATTGGGCTAAGGATGGGAGCAAACTAAAATGGGAGAGAGGGTAGCACCAGAAAGGGAATGATTGAATCATAGAAATTGTACATGGCAGAGATCAGAGATGGGGGCTGCACTGTAACCCTCCCTCAAACCAGGGGAACACACGAATATCCATCCAAACATCACAGGTCGGGCCCAGCCATACAAAGGACCGCATGGGAAACGCATACCTGAACATCTCAGACCAATCTGGATTCCATCTTGGCAGCACAAGCCTGCCAGTGGGAAAAGCCCTCTTAGATCATCTTCTCCATTTCCACTGGCCAGTGCAGAATAGCTCCCTACACTACGTTTTTCAGCACTCTGTGCCAGTTGGGTTTCAAAAGACTCAAGCAATGACGCTTCCACTGTTTCCTTGAAAAGACTACTCGACAGTCTATTAAAACTTTAGGATGATTGTCCAAAAGTGACCTATGAACTTTTTTTGAGGTTTACCGATGACAAATCGTTAATGGCCTGACACTACATAGTTCCGTAGCACCCTCAGCGCCCATTGAAAACAATGGGATTTGAATATATTCAGCAACTTTCTGAGTGAAGTCCACATGTTTATCTGCAGTATAGGAGTCAGCGAGTAGATGTCTCCATGTGCTATACAGAATCCCAGACAGTGTAGTGCCTGATAAACAAGAAAAACAAGAGCTGGAACTCAAGCTGTGTAGAAACGTAATGTAGTTTGTAGATGTTTTCTTTAATAAACGCCTCTTGTCTAAGATGGATTGTGACTCCATAGGTGAAATTCTGGCCTCAATGAAGTCAGTGTCAAAACTCCCATTGACTTCATGGGACCAGGATTTCCTTGCATATAGCATGACACTCAATGACTATATATTGTTCTGAGGTGAATCTAAGGGTGTTCTCTATGTGCTCTCCTGATTTTCTCTCTCCCATTCATACTGACTCATCCTCCTCCGCTTGGAACTCCTTGCCTATGCTGTAAGGATCCCACACACTCAGACAGTATTCTTGTCCAAACCTACATCATAGTACCTTTGTCCAATTATTTTTTTTTTATTTTAAAAAAGTTTCTGCTTTGCAAAGCTGCCAAGAGCAATTGTTTTGGTGAATCATAAATAATTCAGAAAGTCAATGTTGGTTCAAGATTTTTATTTCTGCCTTTGGCAGATCAAACCTTCAAAAAATATTCCCCAAGAAAGTGGGTATTTTAGTTCAGATCACAAAGCAGATAACAACAACATCGGCTCATTTGGACACTTCTGTAGTCTGATGTAAGCAAAGCCCAGGCAGAAAAAGCTGGCTGCTAGTATAGTTAGAAAAGGCTGTTTTGATCTCCATGCAATTTCTTTGGAGTGAAGATGTTTAGGTGTAAAGTACTTTATATTAACGGTAGATCTTAAATTGTCAGCTCTATTTAGCAGGGATTGTGGTTTCTTTTAGGTTAGTATAACTAACCCTGTTTGGGTCACCAACAGGATTTAAAACTAGGAGCTTCCGATGAACCTCTATTGTTTGAGCTAACAGGCTATGTCTAGTCATTAGTAGCAGTAGTAGACTATCCTCTTATGTAACCAGCCACTCTAGGGTGACAGATCCCCACATTCTCCTAGCATAGGTTACATTTGTGCGGTGCCTAGCGCTAGGAGATCCTGACTGGGACCTCTGAACATGACTGCAGTACAAACACTACATGATAATAATGAGGTCACACTAGAATATGGTGACTGTAATTACACTGTAAGTAAATAGTAATTACAGTGCAATTACAATGTAATTAAATAACAGGTACAGTGCAATTATATCATAAGTGTGTTTTCTGATACATTAATTTGTGGTAATAAAGGTTACTGAAATATTTACTGTGTGGCTGAGAATAAACACAGTATAAATTCATTCTTGTTAATATACCTGGATTCCAATAGCATCTGCTTGAAGAATCCCAAAGGGTTAATAAAAATTCACTCAGGCAATTAACATCCTTGTTATATCAGTTAGTAGTAATTATGTCCATGAATAAATTTAGGTTGGAAATTAGACATAGGTTTCTAACCTTCAGAGGAATGAGGTTCTGGGATGCCCTCCCAACAGATGGAATGGGGATAGGGGGCAGACGGTAGGGGGCAAAAATCTTAACGGGTTTTAAGATGGAGCTTGATATCTGAACAGGATTATATCATGGGGTTGCCTGCGAGAGCAGGCGACTGGACTCAGTGACCTAGGAGGTGACTATCAGTCTTATGTTCCTATGTAATTACTTATTGAGAAACAAATCCACAGTGTAACTGCACTGCAATTACACTCTAATTACACTCCCAGCATTATTAAGTGTGGCTGATACTAATCAGATTATAGACACAGATAAACCACTCATGGCTTTAAAAGATTATATTGGTCTGTTAGATTGCAGAACCTCCCAAGAGACTAGACAGAAGCACTGATTGATTCATTGGACACAATGTTGGCAAATATACTGCAGGGAAAATCCTGCAGTGCCTCCTAGAACATGACCTTGAGTCCTTTCCATCTCTGACGTTAATGATTCCACAGCACATCAAAGGTGCAGAGTCCAAGTGACACCAGGGGCTTTTCATTGCATGTTATTACAAACCAACCCTGAGTTAGCATGCGCTATTAGCAACATCTCAACAATCAGGGGACAATCATTCACCTATTCTCTGAGCAAAAACCTCCAGGCACAAAACTAATTAATTACAAACTGTGATTTTTTAGGAGAAAGACACTTCCCCTATCTTGTTTACCCTGGTCTCCTCCACTAGACCCTCCCCTCCTTCTTTATTTGTGGGGGCTGTGAATATGGCACATAAAGAAGATGAACATGATGTTGTCCAATGGTCATTCCACAATACTGTCCCCAAAAATTAACCTGGCACAAGACAACTACCCACCCCAAACGACGATGACAAAAGGATAGAAATAAACACAAATGGGTGGGTCCTGTGACATGCTGATTGAAGTCAATGGAGGCCGAGGACCAGACTCAAAATGGTGTTCAACCAAAAGCTTCTCCGAACAGACACATCTAGCAGGATGACCTGGAGCTCACCAAACAGGGGCTGAGGAAGAGTCAAGGCGAATGAAATCCCAAAGCAAGGGCCCTCCACTGAAAACGCCCTTCTGCCAACCTGGGAAAGATGAATTCTGGCAGCTGAGATGCTCAGTGTGGCCTTCAAAGTCACAGAGGGATACAGGGAAGGAGACTTGCTATTATGGGGTAGGGTTTCACTCCACCTTGGCTTGCATTGAGAATGGAACCCATCCTAGCATGCAGAACACACATACCTGGTGCTCATGCTGACCCACCTCACTCAGGATGCAATCACACGAGGCACTGAGCACTCCCAAGTCCTCCTGAGGGCCCTCAGAGAGCAAGATGGAGCTCACGCTGAGGTGGATGACCTAGGCCAATAGGAGAAGCTCTCCAATCGGTGCAGTAGTGTCTTCACTGAAGCATTTTAAGTGTAGACCTGCCCTCAGAAGCAAGAACAGCGTGGGTGAGTACGTGAGGTCTCACAGCTGAGAGCCAAGCGCCCAACCTCTTTAGAGCACAAAGCACTTTGGTGACTAAGGCACAGAGAGGAACGGGGAGGAAAAGATAAGCCTCTTTTATCCTCTCCTCCCCCCTGCCCCTTTGCTACCAATGAAGAAAATGACTAACCTTGGGAGGAGAATGAAGTTCTCCTTTCCTATTGCGGATGTTAGGACAATATCGTATCCATGACAACCTGCAGTTTAGCTTAACTCCTCAACCCATAAAAGCTTTTATTTCTCCCTTCATAGCTTCATGTTTTCATGAAACAATGACATTCCCACCCTCAACACATCCCATGATTCGGCATTTCCCGATACTGAGGTCAGTGACCAACCAGGCATATGGGCCTTGAGTGAAGCAGCTCGTGAGCTGCTCTCCCACATCATTTATTAGAGCTTAAGGGTATGATCCTGCAGCCATGGAAATTGGTGGCAAAGCTCCCATTGACTTCAGCATCTGCAGGATTTGAGCCATAGATGCCTAATAATAATGCTCCAAGTACGGAAGAACTGTCCCAATAGCATGAAGAACAAAACACAAGAGATATGCCCAAGATACAAAATTCAGAGCTGGTTTCAGATTTTAAACATCCAGTCTGACAAAGTTCAGGAGTGTTCCAACCTAGGTTCTGACCCAATATAAAGAGAGAGGTGAGCCATGAAATTTGGACCTTGATTTGGTTTTGGATTCCAAACACTGCCCTTAATATCAGTGGTGTTGGATCCAGGGTTTTGGTCTGTCCCCAGGTCTGGGGACAGATTCAGTATGGATTCAGGCCAAAATAAGGCATGAGGAATGAAGTGGTGCAAAATTGTGTCACTCAAGCATGAAAATGGCCTGGTTTCAAGTTTTGTTGCTAACCTGAAACTTGTCTCGGATTCAAGGAAAAGTTCATGAAGTTTTGCAGAACGTTTGGCGAACCTGTGATGAGTGTCAGAAAAAGGGCCACAAGTTACGGGATGATGCCCAGTGCCTGAAGTGATTTCCACCTAAAATGGAGAGAAAGCTGGAGGCTTTGCCTGAATTTCACTTTAAAGTATCTGACTTTGTTTTACCCTGAAATTTGCAGCAAAAACACAAAGGGTGCAAAACCAGACCTACAGGAAGCAAAACCACCACCATGTGCCCCCTGAAAGCACAGAGTTTTATCTATCTCCACGGGGCGACTGGATTGTCACCAACAGACTCCCGCTACACTGAACCCAATGCATAATTCACATAGCTAGCTGGACTTCTCTGAACAAGACTCCTGGGCTCACCTAGCCAATAACAGAGTTGCAAAACACCCAGCTATTTCTTAAGGAAAAGTGCTGCTTTCCCTCCTGCTGACCAGTGCAGAAGTTAGCCCCCATACATATGCCTTTATACCAGAAGGCCTGCAGCATTTACCATGCCCACTTGGCAACCGAAAGAGCTAAATTTGACATATATCTCACCAGAGCCAGAAGACTGCGGTAGATTCAAATCCTTTGTTAGACTGCAATGTAGCACTAGGGGAAGGGGAGGGGGAGGGAGGAGGCACCCAGTGAATGAAACAGCAGACAGAGGTTCCCTCTATCTGTCTGTGGTGTGTATCCAGGTAGGAAAAGGCTAAGATCCCAGAGCACCTCTCCACAAAAGGTTAAGGACAGATCCTGACCCACATTCCCTTCCCCTGCCTGTGAGCTTTGTGTGCGCCACGCCAAGCTCGCTGATCCGTTTGTTTCTGTGGCCATGACGCTACCAGCGTCCAACTCATTACTTTATGAAGTGCATTGTGAGACTCCAAGCAAGAGACCGTGTTCTCAAACACCCACTGTCACCCCACACTAAACTCCACCCTTGTTCAACGAAAAGTTATCGCAGAGAGCGGCCCGCCAGAGCCAGTGAAGGTCAATGCAGGGTGTTATGCTAAGATGCTGCTCCAATAAATTGTTGGCTAAAATAGTCAGGATCTTTTAATTCTCCAAGGATTTGTTGGGGGCAGTGGGGGAAGGCACACCTGTGTGTATATAGATAAATGCAGCTAAACAGACATACTGCACCCTGGCTCCCTGTTATTATCCAAGGACATTCTAGCTAATAAAGAATGGCACATTTTAAATGATGGGGTGGAATGAATGTTCAGTGGCATAACTCCAAAGCAGAAAAAAAATCACATTCTAGGGACAGAACACCTAAAGAGAGAGAGAGAGAGAGAGAGAGAGAGAGAGAGAGAGAGAGATGGCAAGTTCTTGGGATCTGGGACTTTGCAACTGGAGGGAACCTATATGAAGAAGTGAACAGCATCAGACTCAGACTGAGGAGACACCCACCGTAACCCCTGAGATCGCATCATGCTCTGATGTCATGGCACATGATGAGAGTGTCCGTGGGGATCAGGAGATGGGTAGATCCCAGGACAATCCAGCTGGCAGCGGGAAGATGACGACAGACCGGCCTGGAGTGCAGCCGACGTTGGATCATCAGTGAATCTTTCACACACAGTGGGGTGGGGAGGAGGGGGGAAGATAGGATGAATCCCTTCAGGGAAGGGCTTGAAGGATTGATGGTGGGGGCTGGGGGACACTAAGAAACGTTAGTGGATCCTGAACCTCTTTCCCAAAGCACTTTAGCATGTGCTTAACTTTAAGGACCCTAAAGTCATTTAGGACCTGCTCCAAAGCCTACTGAAGTCAAGAAAAATCACCCCTGAGTGAAATGGGCTTTGGATAAGGTCCTTACAGGTGGAGACCTTCTACAGTGATTGCTGATTGTGGGTGCACAGCTTGAGAGGCCATAAAGGGACTGAACTGCACAGGAAGAGTGCTCAACACTTCCCCCAAACCAGGCCCCTATAAGGCATCTAAAGTTGATCCCCCAAAAGCTGGGATTGTCTGGGAGCCGTAAGCCAAGATCATCAGCACTCAATTGCTTCTGCCCCCGAGACTGCCCAGGAAACATAAGTGGACATAATGTTCTTACCCAGGTTGGAATTTGACCAGGACTCACTCCCTTACTTACAGCTACCTTGATTTGAGGATCAAAGCAGCCAGGACTTTGGGTTCTACCTCTTACCCACAGTGCCCTGCAACAGGCAGCTCTGGGACCGGCTCAGTACTAACTAGGAGGAAAAACAGCATCACCTTTTGAAACACCAGCCCCACCTAGTCATTCCTTTGGAGCAGTGGTTCTCAACCAGGGGTACACACAGAGGTGAAAGTAAGCTGGTATGGTCCGGTACAGCATGCCGGTAAGAACCGGTACACAGCCGACCATACCAGCAGGGCCGCTGAAGAGGGGGGCCAAAAGGGGCAACTTCCCCAGGGCCTGGCAATTCAAAAGGGCCTGGGGCTCCCGGCCGCCACTACCACGCCAGCGGCTGGAGCCCCGGGCCCTTTAAATTGCTGCTGAAGCCCCCGGGTAGCGCTAGCGGCAGAGGCGGCCAGGAGCCCCGGGCCCTTTAAATTGCCACTGGAGCCCCCGGGTAGCGCTAACGGTAGCGGCGGCCAGGAGCCTGGGCCCTTTAAATCACAGCTGGAGCCCCAGGGTAGCGCTAGCGGCAGCAGCTGGGAGCCCTGGGCCCTTTATATCGCTGCCGGAGCCCCGGGCGGCGCAGGCCGGGCAGCGCTGAAGGGCTGGCTGAAGGAGTCTGGCCCCAGCCCCGCCCCCTCCACCCAAAGCCCCACCCCTTCTGGAGGCCCAGAGCCACCCCTGCACCTGGCTCAGGACCCCAGCTACCCTGCATAACGGTAAGTCCCTTAAGTTACTTTCACCTCTGGGTACACATACCCCAGGGAGTCCACAGAGGGTCCATCAACTCATCAAGATATTTGCCTGGTTTTACAACAGGCTACATAAAAAGCACTAGCCAAGTCAGTACAAACTAAAATGTCAAACAGACAGTGACTTGTTTATACTGCTCTATATACTATACACTGAAATGTAAGTACAATATTTAGATTCCAACTGATTTATTTTAGAACTATATGGTAAAAAGGAGAAAGTCAGCAATTTCTCAGTAACAGTGTGCTGTGATACTTTTGCATTTTTATGTCTGATTATGTAAGCAAGTCGGTTTTTAAGGGAGCTGAAACTTGGGGGTACGCAAGACAAATCAGACTCCTGAAAGGGGTACCATAGTCGGGAAGGTTGAGAACCACTGCTTTGGAGGAGTCCCACTGAGCTACTGGCCAGGCCCTCCTTTCTGCATACTTTATGGACTCTGACAAGAATGCAGCCCAGCCGACATCCTGGGAAGAGTTTACTTGTCTGCACAGATCACAATCAGATGTGAAACCTCTCTGGGATACGACACTTTGCAGAAGGGAATCGTGTTGCTGGATGCAGACATCAAATCTTTTCTCGCTAGTGATTATTATTATTATTGTTTCCATAATAATATGACTGGGAGGTTGCAATTTGTCTGCAAGACACAAACTCTAAAAATAATCCCTTCTTCCTTTCTGCATTTCCCTCAGCAGCAGCAGAACTTTGACATGATTGAATTCTAAGGGAGAAAGGAAGGAACGAGAAAGGGAGGGGAAGGAGTCAGCCTTAACCTAATATGACCGTGGTTGAATTCCTCAAGACCTGAGCAGTAACAGAATTTGCTATCAATAGCATTTGTACAAGGAAACACTGTGGGCACTTTTGTTTAATACTTGATGCTTTCATATATTTGTTTCTTTGTCTGCCTGTTGGTTTCCTTCCCTGCATCTAGCACAATCAGAGATGATGAGAGCCGGTCTTGCAATGCTAAAAGGCTGGTCATTCCTCTGGGTGTCTTGGCTTTCTGCGAGCGCTGCCTCTCTCAGGAGAACTGAAATGGGAACCGTTCACAATACTCCAGGCTCCGGAGATATACTTTGGTGAGGAATTAGATGGTTTCAGGGAGTTAGGAATGAAATATGAAGGCTTTCACCTCTAGGGATCTGGCTTGAATCCCGCTCAGGTCAATGTGGACAAAAGTAGGTTACCATTTGATGGTACCCTGGTGGATTTTGTGGGTCCCAGTTTATTTTCTACCGGACTGGTGTTCATGGCACAAAAACTACCACTGATTGACAAGTCCTGATTGTCCCCACTGCTGACAGGCTGATCAAAGCCACCAAGGAATGACTGGGCATGGAGAGGGAACTCCTCTCTGATCTCTACAGGTGATCCTTAAACTCAAGGTTAGGATAAATGTAGCACGGCAGTATGAAGAAAGGTTGAACTTCCTTCTGCCCGTGCTGTGGCTAGACAAAGGGCTCTCCGTCCTGCACCTTTCTCCAGCACTCAAATCCCATTATGGGCCAGCTCCTCTGCTGGCATAAGCCAGCGCAGCTCTATCGAAGTCAAGCAAGCAACATCACTTTATACCAGCTGAGAATCTGCTCCATTTTTAGCAAAGAGCCAAAGATTAGACAGATGGAAACCCTTTCCTTTTTGAAAGCAAGCAGGCACTTGGCTACCTTGGGACGTAGAAAATACTTCCTGGGATGCTGCCGACCCCTGCAAGAACAACAGACCATGCACCACCAAAGACTCACAGCAACAGGAAGCAGAGAGTAATACCACTGGGAGCTCTTGCCTCTCTTTACGGGAATCTGGTTATTTAATGCAGTAATCCCAGGAAAAGCCTGGTCATTTGCCAACATCTAATGACAAGTTTGTTAGTTAATGGCCCAGAGCAAAGCCGAAGGTGATTAATAATCTAACAAACCGGTCAATACACCTGTGACAAAGACCAATTATAAACCGTAATCAACAGTCCCACAAATAGTTAGTTTTACTGACCCTTTCTTTCCTCTCCAGGCTTCAGGGCAGGTAAGAGACTGTTTCAAGGAAATCAGTCACTGCCTGGCAGTCGATAACCAATCAACGCCGGGCATTCACTCTGATAAATGCAGACAGCAAAAATGAAGCCCACTAAGAAACATTTTACCCCAGAAAACAAATGAGCAGGAGAGATAATGGGACCTGCCATGGGCTCAGCTGTTTAACACCATGTTTGAAGGGATTAATTAATTAAAAAAAACCACTCTGAAGAAACTGCAGCGCTGGGAAATACGCATTTGAGCAGCAGCCCATTTTCACAGACGTCAGTTTGAAGGCAACTTTCAAGAGCAAACAGCACATGGATCCAGCCAGGAAAGAAGGAAAAGAGGAGTGTGTGTATGAGAGAGGCAGACAGAGAGAGAATGAAAGGGACAGTCTGAAGGAAGCATACACGACACAACAAAGTCCATCTTACAGAAGTGCAGCCCATGAGATCAGAATTGACAGCCCCCATCCTGATCAATTATGTGATGTCCAGTATGAGATCATCATTGAGCTCACCAACAAATATTAGGGGGCTTAAAGCATCACAGGGAAGTCCAAGTGTCAGGAGGAAGAACATCCCTTCATTCCTCCTTACAGACCTGGTTGGTTATGTGCTGTCTGCTTAATGACTCTTTCTCAACACCCTTCCTTTTGAGAGAAGAACACCATTGCAGGAGATGTCAGCCCCTTCCCCCAGAATCCCATGCACAGTGGAAGAAGGTGACGGTCAGTGTAGCATGATGGGAGCCTGGCTGGTAAGGGAGTCAGGTATGAACAGGTGCTGGATGGAGGATGAGGTATATGATGAGAGGCTGAGATTGAATAGGACAGAGCAGGTTGTACTCATGAGGGAACACTACAGGCTATTCTCACATGTCCTATGAAAATGCACAGATCCAGCTGTACCAATAGATGGATACACCTTTGTTGTGTCATAGTCGATTTGTAACCCATGTAACCCTTTGTCCCTTTGTCCCTCTTCGGTAGCTGGGCAGTATAAGAGGTTTAATGAGTCCGTGACTGCTTCTGACAGTGATGGGCTTAGTCCTTGAGTTCAAGCAGTAGGGCCTCGTGAACTACTGGGTACCAGTGATGGCCCTTCGAAGTCTGAAGCATTTCAAAGGTCAAAATCTAAGAGGAACATGAGCACATGTCACTCTCAGTGACATGAATAGGATTTGAGGGCTCTTAGGCCCCCCCAAATCTCCCCCAGATATCTTTTATTCTCCATTATATTTCATTGTCCACTGGGCTTCATATGTTGTGGTTTTGGCCAGAAGCACACATAGAAGTGCTCAAAATAACATGGCGGGATGCAGGGCATCCGTCTCGTCCTGTTTCTGGGCACCACAAGAAGTACCAATAATCTCATGAGAGAACCTAATACCCTGAGATTCCCAACTGCAGTGGCAGGTGTAAGAATCTTGGCACGTTTCTCTGATGGTTCAGAGAAGCCCCTGAATTGTGGTGTGCTCCTTCAGATCAAACCTCCAAATCACTGAGGTTCACCCCTCACTCGAGAGAGCACATCTGAAAGGCCTTTCTGGAGAGAGTGGAGTAGAAAAGATGGGAGTCTAGGGGTTGAGAGGACAGGACAGTAGGTCAGAATTAATGGATTGTACTCCATTCCTGGTTCTGTCATTGACCTGCCATTGTGGGACAAATCACTTAGGGACAGATTGTAAAGGTATTTAGGCACCTAACTCCCACTGGAATCTGGCCTTTCAGCTTTGTCTACATTTGACTATTCCACCGGTGCAATATGCATTGATGGAGTTAATCCATTGTATCTGATTGTTTGCACTGTTATAAGTGCACTAGTGTAAACTGTCATACATTTCTGCCCTGCAACCCCACTGGTATTGTGCTTCGTCAATTTGGCCACATTGCTGCATTGGTAGATATCCCAGAATCCCCTGCATTGCTCCAGGCACACTGCATTCTGGGCAATTTTCACTTCAGATGGTGGGATGCTTCCAGCAGGCGAGGGGAATTGTGGGAGGAGGATTCAACCTCTCAGGTTTTGTCCATCAGTAGAATGGGGCTGCTAACATTTACCCACTTCATAAAGGTTCATTAACATTTGTAAAATGCTTTGAGATCCTAGGGTGGAAGGGATTATGGGAGATCAAAGTTGAGTTATTACTAGTATTTGTAACTTTCCTCACCATGGATATTATTGATCTGTTCACACAGACTTCCTCTCTTTCCTAGCTGAATGTTTTTTTGTCCGAAACAAGTCATGGGAATGGAAAGCCCTATTCACATTCCATGTGCAACTTACAAGGTGAAGCATAAATCCCATTTACCAGCTGATAAAAGCAAGCTGGAGATTTTGTTGGTTTGCTTTCTCTATGAAAGGACAGAGCCATCTTGGTAAGAGTGTCCCTGTTTGTCCCCGTCCTTTGTTCCCCGCTAATCAATTTGACTCCATTTTCTTGCTCTTCTTCTGTTGATTCACAAATCCTTTTTGATACAGCACGTTTACAATCTTTGCCAAGCTTTCCAATCCCCCCGCCTAATCTTTATTAATTAACTGCTAAATAACCTCCAATTATTCTGTAAATAAGTGAATGGCTGAGTCACTTCTGCTCTCTGCTATGCTTTCCTTCTGCCAAGTAGCGTGGCACCAAAATCACCAGACAACAATGCACAATCTTTTTCAGTGATACTTTTAAATGAAGGACTTTCATAGTGGGAGAAACTTTCAAACCTATTAGGTCTAGTGCAGCCCTGGTGTAACTGCATTGATGCCAGTGGAATTACAGCAGGGGTAAATTTAGTCCTCTATACTTAGACTAAGTCACGTTCCCAGTGGAACTGCCCACATACACCCCAAAAACCCCACAATTCAATGTTTGGATTAGGCCCGTTATAGAGATAAACATGAGCTGTGACCCTCAGATCTGGATCCAAATTTCAGGATGGGATTGGATCTGGCTTTCCATTTTGGGTCCATTTGAACACTAACGGACAAAGTCAGTCTCAACTCTAGCAGTATAAACCCAGAATAGTCCAGTGAACGAGGAATCTGCAGACCAGGGATCCATTCTTGGCTCGGCTCCTGACCTACTGTGTGCCCTTAGGAAAGTCAATTAACCTCTTTGTGACTCAGTTTCCCCATCTGTAAAATAGGTTTAGGGATACTTACTCTCCTAAGCAACACGTTTTGAAATCAATGCATGAAAAGCTCTATATAAGAGCTAGGTGTTATCATCATTAGTAGAGTCACTCCAGCATCACACAGGTGTGAGCGCTGAATCTGGCCTATTACCCTTATCTTTCACTTTTTGCTTCATATTCCCTCTTAATAACAGATTCCACAACCTCCCTTGGTAACCTATTCCAGAGTGTAACTACCCTTATAGTAAGAAAGTTCTTCCTAATATCTAACCTAAATCTCCCCAGCTGCAGATCCCATTACTTCTTCTCCTACCCTCGGTGGACCATGGAGAACAATTAATCACCAGCCTGTTTATAAGAGCCTTTAACATATTTGAAGACTGTTATCAGGTCCACTCTCTCCCCCCTCCCAGTCGTCTCTTCTCAAGACTAAACATGCTGTGACAAGATGGCCGATGTTAGCATGGTGGGTCCTGCACTTTTCTTGGCAGGGGGGCTAAGATGCCACCCCTTGCCTCTGCTCTTGGGCCTTAATTAGCCTAGGGCTTATATATTTCCCCTCTACCACTCTACCACTGCTCCCTGGCCCTCCTGTATCACAATGCCTAGGTGTTTTAACTTTTCCTCCTAGGTCTGGTTTCTAAACCTTTGATCATTTTACTTGCTCTCCTCTGGACTTTCTCCAGTTTCTCCACATCTTCCCTAGAGTGTGGTGCCCAGAACTGGACCGAGTAGTCCAGCTGAGGCCTCACCAGCGCTGAGTAGAGCGGGACGATTACCTCCCATGTCTTACATACAACCCTCCCGTTAATAACCCCAGAATGATATTAGCCTTTTTGGCAATTGCATCACATTGTTGACACATATTCAATAATGGATAAGTGAGTTCACTTCAGGATTAGGCCACCTGAGAAAATGGACATGAGTCTCGCCCTGCAGGCCACGGTTCAGGTCCCATTGAGTTCCTGGACAGTGCATTTCATGTCAGTGAGGCTCTGACTGTGTCCCAATGGGCTCTCCGGCAAAGTTCCCATTGGCTCCAGGATCCTATCCATTCTGCCAGGCCTACTGCCTCCAAGGTTACCAGCATAGCTCCCATTAACTTTCTCAGAGAGTAGGATAAACATTTTTTCCTCTGTAGAAAGATCCTCTTTCTCTCCCTACTCTATGGCGTGGCTGAATGAATTTTTCACCACTGCACTGATGGAAGAAATGACTCTGCCTAATAAATGCAGATGGAAAAAATATGAGGTCATTTGGTCGCACATGAAGAACTTGCCTACTATAGTAGTTTAATGCAGACTTCTCCTGGCCCACTACTTGATTAGAATATTACTTATTCACTTATCAAGCTATTTAATCATATCAATGGATCGGGCCCTGCATGACCTCTCTGGGTAATGGCTGATTCCTTTGTTCTTTTATTCTGCTGGTAACTTTTAGATGATTTCCATGCAGGTTCCCTTAATAATGAACAATCAGTTATATTACTTTATCATCCATAAGGCGTTATGTAGTCACTGGTGTATTTCGATCTATCCAGATATTCCTAGAGTACCCCCAGTATATGAGCCCCTCACTAACATCCATCACTCATCGAGTCCTAGATTTTAAGGCCAGAAGGGACTGATCTGATTATCTAGTCTGACCTCGTGCATGGAATTTTACTCTGATTTCACCCACTGAGCCCGATACCTTTTGGGCTGGAAAGTGTTGTTTAAAAAGATCTTGAGTGAAAATCTTCCAAACAATGGAGAATCCACCACACCCCTGGGTGAGTTGTTCCAATGGACAATTTCCATTATTGTTAAAAATGTACACCTTATTTCCAGTCTGCATTTGTCTAGCTTCAACTTCCAGCCGTTGGATACTGATACACTTTTGTCTGTATTAATGAGTGTAGTCTCATTACACCCCTGAGAGGCAGCAATATTACCCCATTTTACAGATATGGAAATGAAGCACTGAGAGATCAAGTGATTTATCATAGAACCATAGAAATGTCAGGCTGGAAGGGACCTTGAGAGGTCATCTAGTCCAGCAACCCTGCACTGAGGCAAGACCAAGTAAACCTAGACCATCCCTGACAGGTGTCTGTCCAACCTCCAATGATGGGGATTCCACAACCTCCCTCAAAAGCCTAGTCCAGAGCTTAATCTAATGTAAATCTCCCTTGCTGAAGATTAAGCCCATTACTTCTTCAGTGGACATGGAGAACAATTCATCACCATCCTCTTTATAACAGTCTTTAACATGTTTGAAGACTGTTATCAGGTCCCCCCTCTCAGTCTTTTCTTCTCAAGACTAAACATGCCCAGGTTTTTTAACCTTTCCTCCTAGGTCAGGTTGTCTAAACCTTTGATCATTTTTGTTGCTCTTCTCTGGACTCTCTCCATTTTGTTCACATCTTCCCTAGAGTGTGGCGCCCAGTGTGACAAGGTCAGTGCGAGAGCCACAAATGGAACCCAGACGTCCAGTTTCTCCCTCTCATGCTTTAACCACAAGACAATACGCTCCACTTGCCTCCCTTTATTGTAATGTACTTACAGTGTTACAGAAATGGAAACCAATTTAAGAAATACAGTTAGCAAATGACAGGTATGTTATTAAAAAGGAAGCATTTGATTGGCTGATGATGCTTTACCCTACACAGACATACCATGGAAGCAGCGGACCTACCATTGGTAGGTCCCACACTGTGACATACACAGACAAAAAGTGATCTCCAGAAATGGACACATAAAAATTAATTCTACGGGGAGCTTGGAATGTGCAACATTCGTTCTGCTTCAGTTTCATGGCTCACCATTTCCAATTAAATCAGCTGACTTTAGAAGACAACGCTTGTCACATATGGAAGCACTATCTGTAGATCTCAAAGCATTTTACAAAGGAGATTATACATTAGTGCGCCCATTTTGAAGATGGGAGACTGAGGCACGGATCGGTTAAATGTCTGATTTCCAAAGGTGCTGGGGAACCCTTCAATCGACTTGAATTAGAGCTTCAGGTGCTGAAGAACTCTGAAAATGAGGGCCTATGGCCCACATCCTCAAGGGCATTTAGGCGTCTAACTCCCAAAAATTTCATTATTTAATGACTTTCTCAACACCCTTCCTTTTGAGAGAAGAACACCATTGCAGGAGATGTCAGCCCCTTCCCCCAGAACTCCTTATTTCAATGGGAGTTAGGCACCTAAATACCTTTGAGAATCTGAGCCCAAGTAACTTGCCTAAGGTTACATAGCAGGTCAGTGGAAGAGCCAGGGTGTGATGTTCCCTTGGTGTTATCTGGACCGGTGATTTGCTAAGTCACTCCAATCCTCAACTCTGGGAGCCAGCCTTACCCTGCTCTCCTGTGAGAACCCCCACTCCTGGGCTGTTCACACACAGCCTCTGACACGTAAACTGCTTGGATTGTGCAACCGAATGACACTAGCCAATGTGTCTGGTCCCAGATACAACCCTAGGAACCTCCGTCTTGCAGTGTCCAGTTATGTCCACTGGATGCTGCAAGCTTAAATGAGTTTGTCAGTTTAACAAAGAAATTGATATGCACCAGGCCTGTTATCCCAAGGGGAGTCTCCAACGCCCTTCAAACCAGACGCACTGCTTCAGATAGAATAAACCAACAAATTTATTAACTCCAAAGATAGATTTTAAGTGATTATAAGTCAAAACATAACAAGTCAGATTTGGTCAAATGAAATAAAAGCAAAATGCATTCTAAACTGATCTTAACACTTTCAGTGCCCTTACAAACTTAGATGCTTCTCACCACAGACTGGCTGGTTACCCTTCAACCAGGCTCTCCCCTTTGATCAGTGCTTCAGTCGCTTGGTGGTGATGTCTGTAGATGGAGGTGAAAGAGAGAGGAAGAACATGGCAAATGTCTCTCCCTTTTATCATGTTCTTTCTTTCCTCTTGGCTTTCCCCCCCACCTTCAGAGTCAGGTGGGCATTACCTCATCGCAGTCCCAAACTGACCAAAGGAAGGCGGGTGACTCACTCGAGAGTCCAACAGATCCTTTGTTGTTGCCTAGGCCAGTATCCTATTGTTCATGTGAGGCTGGGCTGGGTTTGTCCCATCCAGGCCCTGATGAGGTGTGAACTGCCCCTCTGCTCTTGGAGAGTTTTTGCCTGGGCTTGTTTTAAGCCATGAGGACATATTTTCAGCCTCATAACTCTGTACATGAAATTACAACCTATAACATTACTGTAACAACAATGCTTAGTGCATCATGAGCCTTCTGAAGACACCCGCCATGACAAACTTTGCATTAGATCCCACACAATCATATTATAAGGATGAACATGGGGGTGCAGGGTGCTCCCTCGAGGTACAGAACGTCACACAGGGACAGAATCCAGGTCTCTGGAGTCCCAGTCTGAGTGCTCATTCCACTAGAGCACAATGAAATAATAGAAGTTACACATGGGGTGAAGCTAAAATTGGATCTAAAACTAAGCAGAAATAGGACAACGGTGCAATATTCTGAATCCCATTCAGAGTCTGAATGGACCAAAATCAGCAGGGTTTGTACTTGGGGTGAGTTCAGCCCATAACAGAGAAAGGGATCCACTGCAAAATTTGGATCCAGATCAAAGCTCATATTCTGACAATTTGGGGGATTCTTTGTATCCAGATTTTGGTTCAAGACCATTTCTAAAATTAAAGTCGAGACATATGATAATAACAGAAACGGGGACAAAAATACAATCAATGGAATTTCAGAAGAACAATGAAGCACTTGAAGTTCAGTTATCCTGCCACATCTTATGGGCCAAAGTTACCATCAAGATTTTGTCCAACATTATAGTCTGGTGCATGGAATTTGGAGGGAGGAACACAGGTTGCAGGAGGGAAGAATTTGGAGAAAGCACCAGGAAGTCAATCTGCAAAGCATATGGCTAGGGGTGGTAAGCTAGGGGTGGTAAGCTGTAAATTGTCCCATAAAAAGGCCCCGCCTATCTTAATGTGTTATGTTACTACCCAGCATAGAATCATAGAACTGGAAGGGCCCTCAAGAGGTCATCTAGTCCAGCCCCCTGCATTCATGGCAGGACTAGGTATTATAGCATGCGGTACGTGAAACAGCGTCCACCACAACATTCATGTAGAAGTATGATGCGATGCCATCACTAGTGAGGCAATGCTAGCACCCACTGTTGGGATGGGCGGATGTTGCACACACAGACCCCCTAGCGTTTTGGAAGGCTAACCACAGCATCAAGACATGCACATTTGACAGAACTGCAGAGCTTCTCTGGTACTGCTCCTCGGGATTTCGTACACAAAGGGCATTTGAACAGTGCAGAACGCATGACTGTCTTATTTGGGCATGTTAGACAGAATGGAAATGCAACTAGCAGGTGAGCTTCTGCCAAAGCAGAGAGCAAGATGAATGAAAAATGTACAGCTTTGGCTGGAACTTCATTAATCAGTGTTTGTTTCACAGTCGGAGAGAATTCTGAGCTGATTAACAAAAAATGATTAAGGAGCTGGAGGGATTGATTTATGAAGAGAAATTATATAAAGCTTGGCCAAATGACAACCAAGGGTGGATGTGACAACTGTCTATGAGGGTATGGATGCCAAATAGCCAGAGGGAGCCTTTGAGATGGTCCATGGAGGAAGATGATGTAACCAGGGGCTCATGTGAAGTTTGTGGTGAATATCAGGACATATGTTCTAACCATAAAGTCCACTAGACTGTGGAATAGTCCCTCAAGGGAAGGGTAAAGCCTGATCATTCTACTCACTGAAGGGGAGCAAACTCCTTCACTCTAGCCACCCAGTAGGGAACCAGACACTATAGCCTAGGGGTGGGTGGTATTGGACAATAAGTCCTGTTGGGGTCCTTTCCATCTCCAATTCCTAAAGGTCACTCCCTGGAAGAAATGAATGTGACTCCTTTGTGTTGCTCTAAGACACTGGCAAATATCACAAAGGAACAGAAGTAGAAAAATAATATCATCTGCACCACAATGGTTTTTATGAAAATCCTGGAGCTTTGGGTGCCAGCCAGCAGTTCTACAGTATCTGATCTGAAGTCTGAACAGTGATTAAAGTTTGAGTTTATGAAAGCAGGCAGTGGGGAGGGGAGATTATCAGGCAATGTCACAATATGAGACCAAAAAATACCATGTGAGAGAAAGTGAAGGGTGTTTGGGGGGGGGGGGGAAGGAGGAGAGGATCATACATTTCCAGGCTAAAAAACCCCACAACTATAGAATAGATAAGTCCTGTTAAAGGTTTTATTACTTCAACTTCCCAGTAATTTATTGCTGTCTTTTCCGTCTTCCATAAAAGTGCAGGGCAGCATATATTGTGTAAAGTGTCTATTATACAGTGTCAAATATAACTTCCCAAGTGAGATACAATCTGAACTGCAGCGAAGCAGTGAGTCAAATGGGGAAATATTTTTCGCCTGTGGCTGCTGTTGCCAGAAACAATCACACAAAAGTGCCTCGCCGGGAAGCAATGAGATCGGACAGTTCATAGGGCGGGGAGTAGGGGGAGAAAGGTGTTCTCCTTTGCGCTGATGGCCCACTGATTAACACCGTAGCCACCTTTATAAACATCCTACTTAGCTCTTCTCCAGCATTGGTATGTAGTAGTGCAGCCTAGGGGCAGGGACATGGGTATGAGAGATAGGAATGCCCATGTTCTCCTCCTGGTTCTCACTCCCGCAGTCGCTTGGGTGGGCTGATGGGCTTGTCATAATTCCTGCTCTGGCAGCATAAACAGGTCTCAAAGAGGATGGAAACAGCGCCCTGTGATCACTTCCTGTGCTAGGGGCCTCCCCAGCAAGCATGGAGATGGCGTAAGAACTCTCCACCATCACTGCTCTGTGTTTCCAGCAGAGGAGGTGGGGCTAGAGCAGACTGCATTGTGGGAAGTCTGTGCTGCCCCGGGGCCCATAAGAGGTCTCTGGAAAGCAGAGCATACATTAGAGCAGCCCTCAGGTTGCTCTAACTTACATCAGAGTCCAGATACAGCCTCCATGGCCCCAGAATACAGGGAGGGTGGTTAAAGCTACTGTATCCCACTCCCTCCATCCTTGCCCTAAGCACGGGAAAGGAGTAGCTGAAAATCAGGTCCTTGGCATTAGATGGCTGCTGAGATGGCTGTCAGAACCCTTAGGGAAGGCACTGATCTCTGTGCATTGGTATTTTCCCCCTCTGGGAAACAGGGATCAGTATACAGACTTCTCAGGACTGGTTAATGAATATCTGGCAATGCCAGAAGACACTCACATGAGATGTACCATTGAAATGCAAAGAAGAATTATTATTTTCCATATTCCCAGTCTGGCTGCCATGCACCACATCTAAACCGGATTGCTCAGAGCCCATTCAGTCGGGACAAGTCCTGTAACAGGCACCTGTGAAATGGAAGAGGCGATCAAACAGGTCTTTCCCATCTCTGACCCTAAGATCTCATGGCACTGGAGCACCACTAGGGAGCTGATTAGCTCCTGTCTATCTAGTGAGGTACTTCCATGTACCAACCTACATCATTGCTCACAACCTCCTTGTGACGTGTGTGAGGAATATGGCAATGTCCCACGTGATTCTTTGAAGACCTCAGTGCATTAAGTCTATATATTATTGTAGGCTAGAATTGTAGGGCACCTCTCTAAGGGGGAGATGTGACAGATGTGAGACCTGGGAGTTCAAGAGACTATATTGAAAATGTGCCAGACAAGTATGGACTTTGAGGGTAATAAGTGTGCAGTGGATTTCTTGGAGAATCCTTAGGGAGATGCAAATTCCCCAACTCTGGTTATGCAAACACCCAGCCTTTAGAAGCTGTGCCCTGGGTACGGATCATTTTCTGCTGATTACCTGTCACAGAAAACCAAGATCAAAGAAGATAAAGAAATGGCTGATCTGCCCAGTCAGTGTCCTGGTTCAGGGTCTAAGACGGATGGACTTGTAACCATGGGGAAAACCCAGTTATGGGTTTTGAAGGACTGAGACCTACAAGCATCCTAGGTTGACATTGGAGGTGACCTCCTGTAAGTTTTATAGCATGCTTACAGGTTCTTTTATTGTTTTAATGTGCTTTCTCGGTAATGCTTTTTCCTTAAGAATAAATGTGCTTGCTTAGAAAGAGCTGTATGGCAACTGGTAACTGCTAGCAATACACTGATCATAGCCCTGGGAGAGAAAGGACAGAGCTGGTGCTGGTCGATAGGGAGCCCGGCTTGCTGAGGATATCACAGTGTAAGGAAGGGAGCTGTGCAATCTTAAAATCTCTGCTCAGGAGAGAGTTAGACACAAATCTCCACCCAAGAGAGGTGAGGGCTGGGAATACCCTTGGTGGACTGCAGAGGGGGAAATACAGGTATAGTTGCCCTGACACTGTGACAGGGTGGAGAAGTACCATTATCGCCAGGTCACGGATGGGGATCTGAGGCTGAGAGAGTCTATGACAGAACAGGGAACTGAAACCAACTCTTTTGAATTCCCAGCCAATCTCTTACCCTCAAGTGTCTCTGCAAGTTCAAGAAGTGACCTTTCCTGAGAAGCATGGAATGTAAATGGTTGGGAACTCACTAACAAAAACTCCTGCCACTGTAAGATCACCCGGTCGCTGGTTGCGTTTGAACTGAAAACACACACAGCTTTCATCCGCGGGATACAAAAATCAATGACTTAAAAAAATTAAACAAACTATCTCAGGTTAAAAGAAAAACAGCTGTGGGCTCCAATGGAAAAACATTTCCTATTAAACCTGACTTCAAGCCCCTACGGCCAACTTTTACAAGAGCTATTCTAGCCATCAAAGAGGGATTTCACCTGCCTGGGGTAGTAAAGGATCATTATCCCTTCAGCTTAACTGTTGCTCCACTTAATGCATGGGGCCTGGACTAGCAGGCAGCTCCATTACAGTTACTTTATAGAACAGAATTCATAGAAGGCAGCTTTCATTCCGGGGCTCTCCCACAGCGCTTGATCAAGCGGTGGGTAAGATATTGATGGCGCAGTGCGAGGGAGCAGCAATCGTAGCTCTGCAAATTGCTCGCACTCATGCCTGGAAATTAGATGTTGGTGTCTAAGTGACAGAATATAGGCCGGGACACTGGGGTCAACCCTTCGTTACACAAGGAATAATACTTAGCCCATAGATAGACAGCACTTTGCAACTTCAAAGTATTGGGCAGACATTAACTATATTTTCTGTAGCAGTCCAGAGTCTTGGTAGTTGACATACAGACTAATGATATATTCTAGTTTGGCAAATCCACTCATTATGAGATTTAGAAAAGGCAGAATGTTGTCTCTTTAACCTGTTGAAATGGGAACATTTCAATATCGAACAAGAGATTTTGCTTGATTCTGTTTCCCTAAATTCCTCTCCAGATATCTGGTAGAGCCCTTATCCATTTGTAGAGGGAAACACAGCAATGATGAAAGCTGAGAAAGGCAACCCGCAAAGCCAACTTTGTGTGTCCTCCCAGACCATACAGAAAGGCCAGTTAATGTGGGATCAATCAATCAGTTAATCAATCAGTTAACGATCCCCACTTAATGTGCGGTCAGACTAAAACTGTGGGGGATCTTGAGTGACACATTGACATTTGTGAGAAGAGAGGGGACATTTATCTGATTAGTGCTTAAATACTAAGACAGACAGTCTCCACCCATCTTGGTATAAATGGATTTCACTAGTCTGTCCTATGTCCATAAGGTCCTTCATTTTCAGTTTTTACAGAAAAATTACAAAAGATATTAATGATTTTCACCCAAATTTTGGACCACTCAAGTAAATAAAAATACTGATTATGTTAAAAAAATCCAGTACATGACACTAGGTAGGTAGGTTTAGGTTAATAAGAAGTTAGGCTGAGTGTAACCGTGAGGCTGTCTGTTAAAGCAAGACAATGTAGTGGAAGATACACACCTAGACATGCATGCAGGTGCATATGTCTACGTACCATTAACGTACATTTCATGAAATAAAGTATAGCATGAAACTGCTTTTACTTTCAATACTTTTACTTTTGTCTCTTTGTTGCTCTTCTTCCTGTCCTCCCATCACCCCAATATTAACCTGGATATTTACCCAGAAAACCGTGAAGTTAATTTTTGGCACTGATTTTCAGCCATTTTTTAAATTTTTTGTAATAGGCACTGATAAATTCCCAGGACATTTTAAATAAAATGAGAACTGATAAAGAAGGGCCTTGAGATTTAGCTCACACCACATGGAGAGATGTGCTGAATGCTAAGCCTCACCGTCCACTTCATTACCCTGGATGTTGAGGGCTCTCCACCAGCACTTCACAGGTTCAGACCCCCTAGGCTGGGATGCTACTGTCACGTTATGGTCACGATACGGTAGTGCCTCATGAAAACGTGGTGCAGTGTCCCTGTGTAGGAGAGGCACAGCTTTGTCACAGGTTGATTTAGCACCCTGGCACAAAGATGCAAGCATTGCAGTGCACTGCGGAAACACGTGGCTTGTTGTGCTGGATGTATGCAGGCAGGCAGCAAAGCAATGATGCTAACAGGGGCTTTCCAAGGATGTCTCGGACTGTCGTCTAAAGCCCTGTTTGCATTGTGTCCTAGTTTTAACATGAGTGGCACAGTTGTCTCTAAACATGGTTTGTCTTCATGCGCAACATGGCTGATGTACGTGGCTAGTAGTAGGGTGACCAGACAGCAAGTGTGAAAAATTGGGATGGGGCGGGAGGTGTAATAGGAGCCTATATAAGCAAAAGCCCCAAATATCGGGACTGTCCCTATAAAATCGGGACATCTGGTCACCTTAAGTAAAGGTAGCAAGCTAACATAGCCAGCCAGTTGCCTAGGGTGGCATATAGTTTCCTTCCTGTAACCAACATGGTATATTTAGACAAACTCCTAACTGAGCTTCGGTATTTAGTTTGGCCAGTCCTCCTTCCTCCCGGTTGTGTGTGCTGGGGCAATGCACTCTGGGATGCCCTATGCGCTGCTGGTGTCACTGTCGCTCTTTATGCCAGTCCTTCAGGCATTCTATCGCCCTGCTGAGGCACTATGGGATAGCTGCCCAGTCCTTCCCACAATGCACCGAGACTTGGTTGCATTGAGAGAAAAGTAGCTGCATGGGCACAACCCCACTTCGTTTTGTTGTGCCTGGGTTAGGTGAGGGTGTTGTACTATTTACTAAAAGACAGTTGTACTCATGGCACCCTGAATAGCCTGTAGGGACCAAACGCCATAGGAATGGAAATGTGGTGTGGAGAACCATGCAGACCCATTGTCCCTGAGAACCCCCAGTGTGCTACGGGGGTGCTCTCCATCTGCTCCCCACCTGCCATTCTTTCTGAGGGAAGGTCGCGGATCCGTGTGTGCCTGACGCCAGGCCAGATGCAAGCAGTTTGAGCTCTGAACTTTGAGCAGTCCCTGGTCAGCTGCATGGATCTGACAGCATGCCTAATACTAAACTCAGGCCTCGCTAATGCAGTAGAAATGTCAGGCTTGTCCGCTTTCAAACAGGTAGAAAAAACAAGGGCAAAGGCTGCCGGGCCCTTTACGTTGATTCCATTTGACTAATAATTGGATCCATGTTCTACCAGACCTGACATTGACAGTGCAATTTAGCATGTGCCCAACATCACTGGCCTTAAACACTTTTTCCCACTGGAAGCACGGCATTGAATTCAATCTGGGGCCTCTATAACTGCAAAGACTTACAAAATGGCATATGAGCTGTCTTGGTGGGAGATGCAGACTGGAGGGTTTATTGAGAGAGAAAGAACTTGATTCTGCCTGTGAATGTCATTCTCAGGAATTTAACAAGCTCGATTAAGCAGCTTTAAATCCCACTTCAGTTAACTCAAGTGCACCCAAATGAGCCGTATCCCTTCTGTGTTTTAAACTCTGTCCGTTTTCCAGCCCACCTGGGCAGTATCTCGGTCATCTTCAAAGATTACCATGGATTTTAGCAGAAGGAGATGCTACATTCAAGTGTATTGTCAGAATAATGACACTGTTATTTGTTTACTTTTCAAACCACCTCTCATCATTCGTCTGTCTCACTGGTCATACATACTCAGTTTTCAAGTCAAAATGTGGTATCCCTTTGTGCTAAGGCAGCAAACTCCACCAGGGATCTGAAAACCAAGCAGGTTTTTTTTTCCTGCTTCATAGTTGATTATAAGGATCCTATCCTCAGAGAATTCAGCTGGCTCTCCCATAAGTGTATGGGTTTTCCCAGTGAGTCAGCAGGAAAGAACAGTTGTTTTGGACAGTTAACAGAGCACATATGCCCCAAAGACACAGAGGTTGAGGAAGAAGGTGTTGTTTCTTTTACAATAGTACTTTGTTGTAGATTTTGTGCATTGATTACATCAATTCAAATCTGTAGTTAACCGCTGCACTAGTGCAAAATGGGACTTCCCCAGTGTGATAGTCCAGGATAAGTTTTATATTAGTGCAGTGCAGGCACTCTGGGGGTTTACCCTACATCAGTGCAGGTCCTTTCCCCCCATAGGCAGGGCCTAAGCTAAACATTTCTCCAGTGAGGCTTGTAGAGGGCAATCTAACAAGAGCTCCTTTAATGTGCATGATGAATGAGTTACCTGAGGGGACAGGCGGCAGCAAGTGACCTTTCAGATGCAAGACCGTCCTCGCCACAGCTTGAGTTACTCTGTGCTGCCCGCAGACAGGACCTGGGAATCTATCATTATAAATCCAATGCAGGAAGCGATTATTAAAAGCTATAGACCCAGAGCCTGGCTTGGTTTGTTTGCTGATCCGGTACCGGTGTTAGCAGGCTGTTGTAGGGATAGGTCCCCTGACTGTTTCTAAATCTGTGGGTCACTGGCACTGCATTCCCTCTCCTCCACAGTTCTTTGCTCTGCTGGTTTTCTCCTTGACAGCTCCTTCCAGTCAACCTTTCCAAAACACTGACCTAGTGACACCATTCCCTTTCCCCATCCCCCGCCCCCCAGTGAGCCTCCAATTAAAGCCCAATTGCCTCCGTACAAAAGGGGCTCTGTCGGGTTCATTCATGGAAGAACAAGCGGCCTGAATAGGTTCGGGCACAGTGGAAGCCATGAAACAGTGTGGTCTTGTGTTCAGGTTGAATGGCGGCAGGGAGGAGGGAGTGGGGGCAGGGCGTTGATTCAGTTAAAGTAATTTTTGAGTCCTTCTGGGAAGTTGGAGCGGAGGACGGCGGGAAGGGAAGGGAATGAAGGGGAGTTTCTTCTTAAACGAAGCTCTGCAACAGGCAAATAAGACATTTTTCCCTCTAAAGTGACTGCCAGATGGAAAAGGGAAATAAACCAGCTAATTGCAATGTGCATTGTTCAGAGCTATTGTGCTGTTAAGGTCCTCTATAAGGATGAGAGGGGTGTGGACCCCATGACTTCTTGATGCCCCCTCCAGATCCCTGATCAGGGCTTCAGAATAGCCAAGGAAGAGACCAGTCCCCAGAGGAACCTCCCCCCGCCCCCATTCTTGTTGTGCCACCTTAGTGTGTGCTGGGTAGATACCCACACAGTACAGATGTGGGGCCTCATTCTCCATTGCTTTGCACCTTGTGGAGTCCTTTACTGAGTAAGGATTGGAGAAATATATGGAGATATACCTATCTCATAGAACTGGAAGGGACCCCAAAAGGTCATCAAGTCCAGCCCCCTGCCTTCACTAGCAGGACCTAGTACTGATTTTTGCCCCAGATCCTTAACTGGCCCCCCTCAGGGATTAAATTCACAACCCTGGGTTTAGCAGGCCAATGCTCAAACCACTGAGCTATCCCTCTTATAAGATACCCAAGAAATTCCTCAGGGATCAGGACATCAGGCCCCTTACTCATTGTTTTAATTTACCTGCTAGTTAATCCTAATTTGGCAGTCCTCTGAGCAACGGATCATGTAAACAAGAGGACAGGCAGGATTCCAGACACAACCTGACCCTTAAAAACTACATCTATTCTGTAAGGAGGGTCCTTCTGTACAGGTTCTCAGTGTTATTCAATAGAATTCACCCTGCAGTGCAGGAACTATTTAGTAGGAGAAGAAGAATTTAAAAGATCAGAACTGTAACTCTCCAGCGAGCGAGCGGGGGGGAGGGGGGACACGACATTTTTACACGTGATAGCTCTGTTTAGGGCAAGTTACTCCCATGTGCTCTTCCTTTGTGCTGTCAGGGCTGCAGGCACCAAGCTCCTCTCTCCTGAGTCAGTCTGTGCTGCATGGCTAAGACACTGGGATAAGCTATTTTACTGAATAATGCTGGACATTGGCCAGTTCCATTAAGGCAAGGCTTTCTCTTGTTTCAGTAATAGCTAGGGTGACCAGATGTCCAGATTGTATAGGGACAGTGCTGATTTTTGGGTCTTTATCTTATATAGACTCCTACTACCACTCACCCCCTGTCCCAATTTTTCACATTTGCTGTCTGGTCACCCTAGTAATAATTGTGCAGAACATGGGTTGGAGTTGTTGATGTGAGCTGTCCGGCAATGATCTACCACAATGATGCCGTATGTATGGGACTAAAGCCGCCATCAGAATTAGAGATTTAAAAGATCGATAGCCATTGGTTATTTTATCCAGCCAGCTCAACTCTATGCAGGATTGTTCCCCACGGTATATATTCCAGTGCTTGGCCAGTCTAAATTTAAAGTGGAAAAAGCAACAGTTCTGAGGCAGAGATGAATGAATAGTTAGCGAACACTAAATGAGCCAACAAATTTAGCATTTTTTCCACTCAGTGATTAAAATTTCATGGAATTTATTCATTATTTTCATTGATTCAGCTGATTTTTTAATGTTGCATTAATCATAAATAGTTCTCTGTGATTAGTTATTTATGGCATGCTAGTAAGTTGGCTCGGGTCAAATAAGTCACATGTGGTTGCTCCTGTTCCTTGATTGGATAAATGCGAAAGCCCTTCTGGCACAAATACTCATGTGCGCACATGTAAAATTCAGTTCACACAATCCTCACACAAGCAAGCTTGTAATTCATGCCCGTGAAACTCAGCCTCATGGAAAACAAATGCAAAAAGGGTTTGCGCACAATCATTATTATTTGTATTGTAGTCGGCCTGAGAAGTCCCATTCAGGAATGGGGGCCCCTTTGTGCTAAGTACTGTACACACACAAGTCACAAAGGGGGACCCTGCCACCACGACTTAACAGCAAGTCAAGAGACACACCTGAGCAACCAACTCAATTTCATTTACAAATCGGAGTGAATATTGGCAAAAGATTTTTATTTTATGTTATGCAATATTTACCCATCTCTATGCCTTTGGGAGACTGATCCACGTTCAACAGACTTCTTTATCAGGAAATATTTCTTAATATTGGAAGAGATTTTCAAAAGAACCTAACTGATTTAGGAGCTCAAATCCCACAGAAACTCAATGTGTTAGGTGAGAGTTTCTATAGGATGGTGTGATGGTCCACGCCCCTAAGGTTGCGAGCGGTGTGGACTATCCGCCACCGTCCGTCAAATAGCCCTTCAGTTAAGGGCAGTATGGTGTAGCGGCCAGAGTCTATGACGTCCCCTTTTCCTCAGGGAGACGCGTCTTGATGGCAGGAGTCTGTAACACAGCCCTCGGTTACCAGGCAATAGGGCCTATCGGCCAGAGTCCAGGACGCAACCCTTGGGTGGAGGGTAGCGTGGCCTAGCGGCCAGAGTCCAGGACTTGGGGTGCAACAGCCCCAGTAGGGGGGCCCCCGACCTGGGGCCCTAACCGTAGCGTAGGGCTTTTCCACCAACTCAGTGGGGGGTTCCGACCGAAACACGCTGAGTTTCCCCGGGGCGGGGGAGGTACCACTCGGTCACCCTCCCGGGGTCCCTTCCTACCAGACTCTCCGTTGTGGTCTCCCAGGAGTCGTCGGGTCCTTGGTACTTGGCGGATTCGGTCGCCCCCTGGGTCTCCTCCAACCACCGGGGCACCGGCGGGCTGTGGATGGCGTCTCTTCCCGGGGCAGTCAACGGCTGTGGCTGGTCCGCCGCAGGAGCTTCCCCGGCAGGTCCTTCTCCTACGGGTTCCAGCCCAGAATGAGCTGGTCTCCCTCCCTTTATACTCCTATAGCACTTGGAGCATGCCCAGTCTGCCCAGGGAGGCGGGACTTCCTCTGTCAGTCCCTGGGACTTAACTCCTTCCGGGCTAAGGTGGGGTAGCCTGGCCCCGCCACAGATGGGTGTTGCTACGTCACTTTTGAAAACTGCACCCAGTAAGTGTAGCAAGTCCTTCGCTTTTTTTGTCCTTTTGCTCCTTGGTATAGCCCCTGGTTCCACCACCCTAAATAATCCCTTTCCCTGCATGACATTTAAACTCTTCAGAACTTATCTCCATTGGCTCAAGTAGATGTGTCACGGCCGTTGCTCGCCCGGATGGCTCTTCTACCACCGCCCAACATAGTATCATGGGCTGGGCATCAACTGCCCAATGCACCTAGTAGCAGTGAGAAAGTGTTTTGCTAATTGAACGGGGTGTCGGCACGTGTGTTGGAGGGTGGTAGAGTGGGTTGTCTTTGCAGATTTCACTCCTTGGGCTCCCATCACGTTGTGTTGCTACTGTTGGACATTATAGAACCATAGACTATAGGGCTTGAAGGGACATCAAGAATCCATCCCCCCTTCACCCCGCCCTCCACTGTGTAGAGGCAGGATAATTATTCCATGAGCCTTGATTTATCAGGTGCCGAATACACAAAGGCCTGATCACAGAGACTAGAACAAACATAACCAGTTAGCAGGATCCCCCGCTCAGCGGCCAGACTTTCAGTGCATATGCAGCCTATGCAATGCAGCGGCTCAGTCTCAAACCACGACCCTTGAGGCGCACAGGTCGGTCTTCCGCTAGGCTGAGGAAGTACTAGTAGGAGTTGGGCTGAGCTCATTTCAGATGGAAGATGCTCTCTGTCTATTTTATGGCAGGCAACCAAATAGCATAGTTAATGAATCGGCTGGTGCGTATGGGAACCACTGGCTTCTGCTAGACTGAATCAGAATGGCTCAAATGTGGGCCATAGACCCTATATTGCTAGAGATTCTCCTTTGTTTGGGTGGTAGGGGGACACCCAAGCAAGAGGATCTGAGTTTGTACCCACTGTTATCCAGTAGCCCTGGAGGTTCCTATGTGGCCACATGGTTATGCCACTGGTCTAGGAGTCACCAAACCTGGGCTTAATTCCCAGCTCTGCCGCAGACTCCCTGTGTGACCGTGGCCAAAATCACACTCTGTTCCTCATCGGTAACACAGAGACAATACTTTCTTTGTCTGCCTTGTCAAGCTAGAGCATCAGCTCTTGAGGGACTGTCTCTTGCTATGCGTCTGCACAACGCCTAGCGCAATGGGACCCAACCTCAGCAGGGGCCCGTAACACAAAAAAGAATAAGTTATAATATTGTAAATTACCTCCTCATTTCCCATAAAAAGAGGAATGACAAGCTCACGACACTCCTCATGATGAACGCAACGGGAGCTTGGCCTGGGGTGCACAGAGGCTGGTACAGGTGAACACTAATGTAGGAGTCACCTTCCAGTAGACCACCCAAAGCACATACACAGACAGGCCTTTGAAATTCACCTCCGCAGCACTGGGAATCCATCAGCTCAGAGTTTACCAGGTACCACATCTCTTGCACGCAAGCCCTGGCTTTTCACTTTAAGTATCAGATGGCATAAAGACCATTTGGCCAAGCAGTATGAAAAAAAAAAAAAAAAAAAAAAAGAATGGCTCACCTTTTTTTCCCCCCTAACAGTATTTCATTACTCCCTCAACAAGTCAAATGTGAGCCATAAAGGAAACCTGCTGAGATGGGAGGCCTTGTCAGTCTGAATGAAGTGAATTATGCCTGAGAACGGTACAAGTAGCTGTATCATTAACAGCCATTGGTAATAAAAAATGCAGCTCTCTCACCTTTAGGGGATTCAAGTCGCTGACATTTTAATTAACAAGGTTGACTTCTCCCAGCGCCAGATCTGACTTCCACACATACTCCCTCCTTGCTCTAAAGCATGAGTGACAGCTGTCCTTCGCCCTGCACGACCACCGGGCTATGTAGAGAAGTGCCCCTGTATACCACATTCGGGCTGGCCTCAGAGCAAAGCAAGCAGGGGAGTTGCTTCCTGCGGCTCATAAACCTCCCTCCATAGATGCCAGGGAAAAACCAGATGAAAGGAAACCGTCTGCTGCCAGCCCATCCATGCTGTCAACAAAGAAAGGTCACTGCAACCTATGGGTGAGGCCTGTGATGTACAAACATAGGAATAACTGAAGAAGTGAGGTTCTTACCCACGAAAGCTTATGCTCCCAATACTTCTGTTAGTCTCAAAGGTGCCACAGGACCCTCTGTTGCTTTTTGGGGTGATGTGTAGCTTTTGAGAGAGGGGAAAGGAAGGCTGGGGAGGGGGAGGGTAGAACACTGTACAGAAGGTGGGAGTCACCCCTGGGCGGAAGACCGGCGCGAGTCCCTTTTAAGCAGTGCACAGAAGTTGCACTGGCTCTTTGCAAAGGGATGGAGATTGAATTATATTCAGTGATTTTCATACAGTTTAAGGCCAGAAGGGACCAACAGATCATCCAGTTTGATTTTCTGTCTAACCCAGGACATTACATTTCTGTACTGTACTCCTGTACTAAACCCAAAGACTTTAGTTAGGCCAAAGCATTTCAGTCCTTAGGAGACTAAACTGTGTGCCACAGGCAGAGAACAGGAGAGACTAAGGTGTCACCAATGCCTGAGGTCCCTGCAGTGGCAGGGGTTTGATTAGGTGAGATATGCCCAGATGACCCCATCAAGCAAACCAGACCTTATGCTGCAGAGGAAGGCAAAAAGAAATCCAATGTCCCTGCCCATCTGACCTGGGGGAAAATTCCTTCCTGACCCCAAATCTGGTGATCAGTAGAACTCCGAGCATGTAAGCAAGACACAGCAGCCAGGCATCTGGGAAGGATTCCCTAGATCACTCCAGTCTACCCTATCCGGTGTCCCATCTCCAGCTGTGGCCAATCACTGATGCTTCAAGGGAAGGCAGGAAAAAGCAACAACCCCCACTGCCAGAATACTTCCAGCCAATTGTGCATCGTGGAAAAAATTCCTTCGGCACTGGCTGGAGCCTTGAAGCAGGAGATTTGATTGTAGCCATTATCTTTATGTACCACTGCAAGTGTTGTGAGCATGTGCAGGGGGGGTGCAGGTGATCCTGTTCCCCGCACGATGGAAGGAAATGAACAGGGAGGACCCCTGGATTCCCAGACTCCAAAGCCAGAAGAGAACACCATGACCCCAGCCCTGTCTGACCCCACATACCCAGGCCACAGAATTTCTCCCTGAAGCTGGATTAAAGCATAGCCTTTAATGGTACAGCTAATCTCATTTTAAAAACTCCAAGCGCCGCCCTGGTGAGCTGTTCCAAACGTTCAATTACCCACCCTGCTAGGAAATTGTGATTTATTTCAAGATTGAGTTGGTCTAACTTCATCTTCCAGCCCTTGGAGCTGGTGATGCCTTTGATAGCAAGGTTGCCAATGCCCTCGTTATCAGATCTCTTTTCCACGGGTAAGTTCCTGCACACCCATCACCTCTCAGATGAGCTGAATAAGCGGAGCTCCTTGAGCCTCACCATGTCAGGCTTGTTCTCCAGCCCTGGATCACATCTCTGGTTAACCGGCCAGAGCTGCCCTAGAGATTTAGCTCATCACTGACTCTTATTTGCTTTTCCCCGATGAGCCCAAGTAGCACTGCGTAACAAACCATGGCCGTATGCTACATAGGTACCCTGGTTGGCATGGAGGCTTGAATCCAGAACCCGCCACTACCACTACAGCCAGAGGAGAACTTCCATAGAGAAAATAACAGACTGCCATAGTCACTGGGGTTAGACATCACTGGGAAGCATCATCACAGACACTCAGCTAATGTATTACCATTGGTTCTGTGACCTGCATGGGATCCCTTCTCTAGGGGCTTGTCTACACTTATCGGAGGATCAACGAGCGGCGATCAATGCATCAGCAGTCGATTTAGCGGGTCTAGTGAAGACCCGCTAAATCACGCACAGATCGCTGTCCCATCGATTCCTGTACTCCACCGGATTGAGAAGTGTAGGGGGAGTCAACAAGAGAGTGTCTCCCGTCGACATCGCGTAGTGTGGACCCAGCGGTAAGTAGATCTAAGCTACGTCGATTTGAGTTATGCTATTCACGTAACTCAAATTGTGTAGCTTAGATCGAATTTCCCCTGTAGTGTAGACAAGGCCTAGGTATGATGATTTTTTTTTTTTTAAACAGTGAGGGTTATTAGCCATTGGAACAACTTACCTAGGGACATGGTGAATTCTCCATTGCTGGATGTCTTTAAATCAGGACTGGATATCTGTCTAAAAGAGATGCTATCATTCAAACAGAAGTTACGGGTGTGACGCAAGAATTGATGTGTGAGGTTATGCAGGAGGTCAGACATGATTATCACGTTGGTTCCTTCTGGCCTAAAAGCTATTAATCTAATGTCAGCCTATCTTCCGGTGGTGGTGGTGGAAAGTTCTTCTATCCTTAGCACATACTAGTGGCAAGAACCTGCCTTTAGTTAGGAAAATGTGTTTCGGAAAATTTGATACCTCCTTCGGTGGGAAAAAATATGCAACAATTTTCAAAACCTGGTGTCTAAAGTCAGGCTCCTAAAATCACGGAGAGACCTAAATGCTCAGCACCCACAAATTCCATTGAAGTCAGTAAGAGCTGCAGGTGCTCTGCACCTTTGAGCAACAGGCCTTCGATTTAGGTGCAGAAGCGTGGATTTAGGGGCCTAGATTTAGGTACTCGGCTAAGGAAAGTTTGGCCCATGTATTTTAAATAACAAGGGAGATAGTTTGCCAACTCCCACTAGCTTTGTTTGCAAGAAGCATGATTGTCCTTACTACACCCCTCCTTCCAATCACAGAGTCCTTGGTAACAGTAATACACACCTGTCCAGCTCTTCCCTTAATGGTACATTTGCCTACGGGTATTAAATCTTTGTCTCGACATGGTCCATTTTTAAATTCCAAAGCTGCCTGTTAGAGTGGCACTGAATTGGGTGTCTAGAAGCCAAGGGGCAATTTAAAAGTGGAGACAGCTATATTTACAGGAGCAGCCAGAGAATCATCACCATCAAATGCATTTTTAAACTCAGTTTTTTAGATGAAGGGGTTTTATTTTCCCACCCACTTAGTCCAAATGTCACTGCCAAGGTATTTTTAATTTTTTTTTTCCCCCTTTAAACTCACTGTTGTTTACAATGCCACCTCCTCCCTCTTCTAAAACGTGCACACAACACTGGTTTATTACTGTAGGGTCACTTTTCAGTACTGAACGGAGCATTGGGCTTTGGACGCTAACTTGTTATTGTAAATTGGGTTCCCGAGCAGGGAGTTTTGCAGGTCAATTTGTTTTATTCCTGTTTGCTTCCAGTGTGCTGAGCTGCCGGTATGGCTGGGTGTTCAAAAAAATAAAGAGTAACGGACCGATTTTCTTTTGAGGTAAGGATCATTGATAAGAACTTGCAGAGACTTCCCAGATAGACTGAAAGTGGGAAAACAGAAACTCAAATGGTGATGTTTTGGGCCTCTCGACCTTGATGATGTCCCTTTAATTTGCAAAACACATGAATGAACGTGCAGCTAGGGAAATGAGAGACCGCACCATGCCAATGACTGGTCTTCCACCTAGTCTCTTGGCTCTACATTGAGATGGGAAAACAGAACTTTGTTGAGTGAAGGGTTCTTATTATAACCGTAGGAAGGAGGGGTGAAGTCAGGCCTGCTGGATAAGGGGCAAGCCTGGGACTTAAAATATGTGGATTCTGCTTCTACCTCCACCACTGACTTCCTGAACTTGGGCCAGTCACTTCGCCTCGCTGGGCCTCCGTTTATCCACCTGTCAAATGATCATATTTCTATCTCCTTACAGGCTTAATGAATCCATGTTTGTGAAACGCTTGGAGATCCTCAAATAGGAGGTGGCAAATATGAATGATTATTATTATTTCAGAATTCTGATGTAGCTAAATTTCAACACACCAGGCTGGATTGTCTGGCTTCTGTCATAAGGCAGAACATTTGCAGCTAAATGAAGCCCGCCCCCTTCCCCCATCTACTATAAGTCTGATGAGAAAAACAGGCAGTGGAGATTAACTACAACCTGAGAATGCAACAGCCCCGCACCCAAATGTTTTAATAGGCAAGAGCTGAGAACAGTTGTTGGGGCCCAATAGGACCACTGAGATCATCTAATCTGACCTCCAACATAACATATGCCAGAGAATTTCATCTGGTGACTCCTGCAGCTAGCTGAATAACTGGTGATCGCACTAGAGCACAGCTTTTAGAAAGACATTCAGTCTTCGTTTAAAGCCGCCTGGTAATGGACAACCCACCACCTCTCTTGGGAAGCTGCTCCAATGGTTCATCACTCTCAGAATGTGTTTGCCTTAGTGCCTGCTTGGATTTGTCGAGATGGGAAAGCAGATTTCATCGGGGCGCTTAACAAGACCGGGCACTTACAGGCCATCTTCATAAGATCGTCTTCAAACACCTTACGAACATTAAATAAGCCTCATTGCATGCCCGTGAGACAGGGGAATATAATTAAACTAGCATTTTATATGTGGGGAAACAAAGGTTATTTTTTCTCCCTATCACTTGCCAAAGGGTAAGCAATGACTGCGTGGCGTTACCAGGAGTAGAACCCAGGCATCCTTAATCCCCTGCTCTAACCACTACCTAACGCTGCCTCATGAGTTCAATCCTCAAGAGAGGCGTCATGCTCCATTCACAGATGCTCCCACACTGCCTGATCTTGCAAGATGCCAAGTGCCCTTGATAAGAATGGTGCTCAACACCTTGGACCCTCGGGATTTCATTCTCCACTGCTATGCGTCTACTGCAGTCACTTCCACTGTACCCGGTCTGGTAGCATTTTACACTCAAGAGGCAAGGCCATGGAGAGTCGGGCCGTTCATATTCGAATAGCAGGAACCCCATAAGAAGTGTCTTTGATTAGGCTGGAGTTTTCTAAGGGGACCGAGTTGGATGCCATATGCACCTTAGACAATCCTGGCTTTAATCACTGAGCAAGTGACTGATGCTTCAGATAGTCATCATTCTTTTCCAGTGTGATCATTTCCTCTCAAAAGGGCAGGCCTCCATCAAAGCAATGGCTCTGCTAATTCGGGATTCTCAGAGCTCCGTTCTGTGTGGCCACAAGCAAGAGGATAATTTTCTGGCTAGATCTGCCTTCTTCTCAAACAACCTCTTCACAGCCTGCCTCTCTTTATACCAAAATAATGTACTGGATTCACAGTTTTCTTGATGTGCTTCCTCTTCTTAGGATATAATGATTTCCACCCATCTGACAAGCTACTGACTAGCTCAAATCGTCTCCTCTGTTATAGGTCTGGGAGCATGCAACTCCTGTATGTGGGCATACTTTCCCCCCCATTCTCTGCTTTTAGACTGGACTCTAAACCAGCCTTTAAACCTGGACATACAGCTGTGGAGTAAGTGCCTGGAGCTATACCTGGGAGGAATTTAGCCTAGTGTAATGCATTTATCACACATACGCCTCTATTAAGAGAGGGTCAATAGCCATCAAGTGTCTTCTCCCTGCACTCTCGCCATCACAATGAAGGAACACACATTAGCAGTGCAATTAGGAATTGATCCAACACATTGAAGTCAATGGGAGTCTTTCCACTGACTCCAACGGGCTTTGGATCAGATCGTGAATTTATTTGCCTCTTCCCCTTATCTATAATATAATACCTCCTAAAATCTTGGGAGCCACGTGTGACTCCATATCACAGAGAGGTCTGAAAGCAAAACTATCTGTGAAGTCACAAATTCCACCCTCTTGGTCAATGTAACTTGAGTAGCTCTTTCGAACAACACAGGAAATCGGGATGCATCCGAAGAAGTGGGCTGTAGCCCACAAAAGCTTATGCTCAAATAAATTTGTTAGTCTCTAAGGTGCCACGAGTACTCCTGTTCTTTTAACACAGGAAATATCTACTGTACCTGTACTGTACCTGCACCTGTAGAAGTGGAGTTTTTACCCACGAAAGCTTATGCCCAAATAAATTTGTTAGTCTTTAAGGTGCCACCGGACTCCTCATTGTTACTGTACCTTTGTTTTTTTACTTCCCCTCCCCTCCCCATTCCTATTTATCTAAGTATGCTTAATCCTGCCTCAAAAACAGGAGAGATGGATTAGATGACCTCTTGATGTCCACGCTGGCCTTACATTTCTAGGATTCTGTTCTTCTACAAATCATTGGGTTCTAGTCCATGAATAGGGCCCAATAAATCATAATGCCAAGACATTTAAAACTAGGCATAACAAAGCAGTGGAGAATTTTTTGTAGGGCACAATCGGGCCAGAGGGAAGGAGTAGGATGATCTATTCTCTGATCAGCTACCATCTAAAGGGTAAAGAGGGAACACCAAGGCATGGAACAACAGGTATCCCTCTAAGAGACAACCTGCTTATCAAGAGGGAAAAAAGTGCAATATTTTGTTTTAGTGAAACATTTGGCATGTCCTGTAGAGATCAATGCCAGCGTTTCAGAAGGAATGACAGCAGTAGACTATAATTAGCGTCGATAAATCCTTACAATAACAAGTATATTATGTGTTGAATTATTCATGAGCTACAGTGTTATTTCTGGCATCCTCTAGCCCCCCCCCCCCCCCAATAATGTTTTTTTGGCCAGACACTGTTTTAACTACTGAGCACACGCACACAAAAGTAGCGAACAAGCTTGAGGGCAGGAGATTTCAGTAAGCATTGAGTTTCTGGTTCATGGGAAGGACAACCTTCTACATACTCCATCAATCATACATCCCACTGACTGGATGGAAGTATATGCACAGCTTAATTAAGAACGAGGAGAGATCGCTCCTAGGACAAGATGCAGGGTCCTCAGCTTTCTAAACATGTTTTCTTATCATCGAGATGGAGGGCATCACTCTTTCCCTGAGCTCAAGTGGCCAAGGAAGTACCTGGGAAAGATTCTGTGCTTTACTGTTATCTCTGCTCCCTGTACATTCATCCCATCATTGGGATTTATGCCTGTTTATCTAGACAGCGGTGTATTGTTGAGTTAAGCTCCATCTAGCAAAGACAGTTTACTTTTTATGCATTAAAAATTAATCTGGATTGACAGCCCTGGAAAATGAAGTCCTCTGTTTATTCACAGAAAAAGTGGTAGTGTCAGCTGCCTCTACACACTGCTACCCTACTTCCTGCAGATGTCTCGAATCCCTGTCCTGAGGAGATCATGCCTACAGAGATGGGTTCAGTCTCTGCCTTCCTGCAAGAACTGCCAAAAAAAAGACACCAATTACTGCCTATGGAGGTGGGCTTTGAGATATAGATGGTGGTCACTAGGAACTAAGCCCTAACCTGCAAACGCAAGGTACCATGAGTAGTCCCACTAAAAAGAAAGAAAAAAAAAATCAATAGAATTAGTGGCAGTAGTGAAGTGAAGCAGGTACGCAAGTGTTTGCAGGATCGGGGCCAACACCAACCATCCAGAGATAAAAGCTGTCCTCCACTATTGACCAGAGTTAGATTCAAACCACCAACCTAGGGCAAAGACACTTGGTTTCAGATTCCACTATATACAACTCACAGATTCCACTATACACAACTCACCTTTTCTTAATAGGGGATTAATCACAGAGGCTGTACTAAGCCAAAACATTTTGTTTCCAAGACCATGAGTAATTCTCTGCTTGCATGCGAGGTATGAAATTCACTTCTCATCCCATCCTCCCGGAAGAGGAACTACACACTATACCTGACATGTCTATGAGCATGACCTTGTATCCAAACGGCTTTAAAAAGCTTCACTAATAGACTGTGTGAAAATGCACTTATTTTTGTGACTAATGTTGTAACCAGGATATGGAGAGGACCCTGAAGCTCAGTCCTCAACGCATGCAAAAAGTGACATGGGATATTTAATAACCAGACACTAAATACTCATGTAATGCAGTGCCCATGGGTGGGTCATCAGTGGGGATAGAACCAAAGACCCCTGGATCTAGTACCTGAGCTAAAAGACCCAGCTCCATTAAATGCTGTTTCTTACTCAAACCTCTATATGGTCCAGTCACTAGAAGGAGAGAGTGCATCACATTACACTAATGCAGGGGTTAGAGTCACAACTTTGCCTTTATATCTCACTTAAACGTTCAACCCTTCAGCAGCATGGTGCCCTCTCTGTGATACTGGGAGTTGATGGCCACACTGGCTGAGGGAGGAGCATCACCAGAGCGGAGCCAAATTTGGAATGTGTCCCCCACAGAAAATTCCAACCTTTGCAACATTTGGTTTCCTCCCAAAACAGGACGAAACGTTGAAATTCCAAATTTTTCTGCCAAATGGAAATTCACGAGAATAAATATTTAGTACAGCTCCAGCTACTAACCTTCCGTGCGAGCCGTGAATCACGACTGCTCTGTCTGTTCGGCTGCCTGTGCACTCTTCACCCTCACTGCAGTGTATCTCCAACATGAGCAATCAGTGCAGAGGACACATTCCGTTGCTACTGAATATAATTAAGTCTAATTGCAAAGTTAATTGTAGAGGAGGATGCGGGGAAAGATAAACAAACAGCAGGCGATGAAGAAAGGCTACCGGAGTCAAGAGCACCCTGCGCTTGTAACGACATAGTAGGAATTCATTTTCCCTCATATTAGCTGCATTCTCTGTGCACCCGCATGTACATTAGTTGTCATCTTTCTTCACTTTGGCTGTTGATGTTGCATGCCAGCTGCCAAACCACCCCAGAGAGAGGGGACAACCCTGCCAGAAGTAGGAACAGCAGGAAGGAAACGTTATCTATCCAAGCTGACAGCATTCACCTGAGCATTCGGACAACCTGGGGGTAAGGAGGGAAGGGATGTCTCAATGCTAGAAAGCGACTATTGATTCAGGGAAACCTCTGATCATGTAGGGACCAGATCTCCAGCTGGTGTACATCAGGCATAGCTCCACTGACTTTGTTTGAGCTACACTGATGTACAGCAGCTGAGGATCTCCCTTTAGATCCTTCTCTGGGCCAACCTGGATCAGAGATTAGGCTGGAAACCTCAGAAGAACCAGCTCCGCTATGAGATTTCAAGGCTTCTGCTTCCAGCCAGGATTCATGGGACCACTGTGATCACCTAGTCTGACCTCCCCTGGAACACAGGCCAGACAACTGCCCCCAAATAACTTCTAGAGCTGATCTTTTAGAAACATCCCATCTTGATTTAAAAATTGCCAGTAATGAGGATCCACCACGACCCTTGATAAATTAACCATTGGAACAATTACTCTCACTGTGAAAAATTTACACCTTATTTCCAGTCTGAATTTTTCTAGCTTCAACTTCCAGCCATTGGATCTTGTTATACCTATCTCCGCTAGACTGACGAGCCCATTATTAAATATTTATTCCCCATATACTTATAGACTGTACTCAAGTCACTCCTTAACCTTCTCTTTGTTAAAGTAACTAGATTGAGTTCATCACTATAAGTTTTATATTCCTGTGTTTTGGGAGCCGGGGGATCTGAGTTCTATCCCTCGCTGTCGCCATGCCATTCTGACCGGCCATGACTTGCAGCACAGTGACAACTGCAAAATCTTAGGTGACTGCAGATTTGGTACAATCCTTAGACTTCTGCTCCTGGTCTGAAAAGTTCCAAGGATCCTCCCATCTGTGGTTCATGATATTTGGTATCAGCCCAAACAGCCCATAATAGCACTATAGAAAGAAAGAATCGAGCCACGCCAGGGGCAGTCCTTATAAATATACAGGACACTCTGAATGAAAGGAATGGTATATTACCACACAGGACCTGATGGATTGCCCTTTGCATGAGCACACAAACATCCCCCGGCAACCATTCTTTCTCTCTGCAACATTAAATAACACTCCACTTGTCAAGGCAAGAGGAACCTAATTCCTGTTTAACTGGGGGTGATTCTTCTTGAGAGGCTGTTCCAGGCAACTTTGGGGTCTCCTCATACAGAAAGCTACACAGCTATTGATGGGCCTGCCCCTGTTCCCCTGGAAGTCCATAAGAACTTTGTCACTCTCCAATCCCAAATCATTAACAAAACACCTGGGTAGGTCTTTAGGAGACAGATTCTCCTCTCACACAGTCTCTGGCCCTGCAGACTCATGCATGAGCTCCATGTTAAGCATGTGAGTGGACCCATTCATTCAGCAGTGCTATTCATATGCTTTAAGTTAGTTAAGCACAAGCATGAGTCTTGGCCGGACTGGAGCCATACACCAGTTTTACAATAGTGAAGCGCCTTTAACTTCAGTGGCGTTTCTTCTGGTTAGCACAGGAGTAAGCAAGAACAGAATCAGGCCCAATGTGAGGAGTGCTGCTCCCTCCTCTGCTTCAGGTGTTAGAGGCCATCACAGAGGCAAGGGACATACTGAGCCATAGACCTACCTAAAAGGCACCCTGCTCTCTCCGTGCAATACAGCGTTAGCACAACTGCCAGGAGCAGCAGATTTTGAGCGGACAATGCCCTCAGTTTAATCGGGAGAGAGCAGGAGGCAGCGTATTCTCCAATAGGGGTCTTGGACTCTGGAATTCACTCCCTGGCCAAAGGGGATCTCGCCAAGCCCAGATCTGTTATCCCCCCAAGCACACTGCAAAGCCCAACTTCTCTCAGGCTGCTCGTTTGGGGCTGGTTGGGAGTGAATGGCGGCTGACGGGTCACAGGTATTAATGGGGCGATCATTCTAAGTTGTACAGTCCTGGGTGAGTAGGTCATTTCTGTTGTGCTAGAGTTTGGATTTTGCTTAGGGTTAGGGTGAACTCTGCCCAGCTCCTAGAGCTATGAACAAGAGCCGTACCCATGGAAATTGAATACAACGCATGGTGACCATTCTCTTTTAAACAGATTTCGGTTAGGGAATCATTATGTTTCATTCAGAAGGACTTACCTTCCTCTTGTTATAGCCTATCCTTTTTCATTTTTGTTCCTCATTCCACCTGAACTGGTTCCCCCCGCTCCTAGTTTCTGGCCGCTCTGCTTCTGAGGTCCAACATTGGGTTTCAAACCCAAGGAGTTGTTGTTCCAGCCAGGGCCGGCTCTAGGATTTTTGCCACCCCAAGCGAAAACAATTTTGGCCGCCCCCCC